>NC_041229.1:89165398-89205598 GCF_002837175.3 Physeter macrocephalus | reverse complement strand
GGTACGCGGGCCTCTCACTGTTGTGGCCTCTCCCGTTGCAGAGCACAGGCTCCAGACACGCAGGCTCAGCGGCCATGGCTCACGGGCCCAGCCACCCCACGGCATGTGGGATCTTCCCGGACCGGGGCACGAACCCGTGTCCCCTGCATCAGCAGGCGGACTCTCAACCACTGTGTCACCAGGGAAGCCCCACCCTGTTTTATGAGGGGAAAAACAGAAATTTAGGTTGTTATTTTGTTTTGTTTTCTGAAAAAAATTAACTAATGAGAGATTTTTTTAAATCCTGCAAACCAGGAGAAAGTTCTGCCTCCTAATTGGAATATAACTATAAAAACCATCTATTTTGGAAAAATTGATTCATTCCCTAAAAGTTTATTAACTAACTGATGCATGCAAATGTTTTAGAGCCTAATCACCAGCATCTATTAGGTGGTATTTAACATGAAACATAAAGGAATATGGCTAACAGGAGCCCCACAAACTAACGTTTTGAAACAGCTGAGTTGATTTCAATGGATGAAACATTTCTACCAGTGTAGGTCACAGTATACCCTCAAAACTCTTTATGACAATTATTTTTGCCCAGATTATGTTCATTTTTGTTTGCCACCAGGAAAAAATAACAAGCTCTAAATTTTACAAAGGAAGAATATTTAAGTATTGCTGAATTAAAATTGACTAGATATTATAGGTGATTCATACGCTTAAATTGACGGTTCCTGATGTTGGTTAAAGTGACATGGTGAACCAGAATGAAAAGGAACCAATTTCTCAAATGGGCTCTTTCTCTGGCGGCTGGGAAACAGAGCTTGTGGAAAGGTCCCAAGAATGATCAATCAGTTAATAGGTATCAGATGGTAATGTTGATGACTGTGGCTGTGACCTTGGATGTGGCCTTAGCTGACATCCAAAGACAATCAACTGAATCAAATCCATCGAGAAAATGACATATTTATTGGGAGTTCAAGGAGCTGAAAAGTAAAAAAAAAAAAAAAATTATTTGAACTGAGGTTATGTGATAGATGGCTACCTAAATACTGCCTCAGACCAATGGATAGAGGGGAAGTCTATGTCTGATTCAGCTGCCTCTCAACAGGTCCTGACTTGCAGCTTCTAAAAGATGAATCAGAATTAGATCAATTACATGAGAATCTACTCAAGATTGACCTTCCAATTGCTTCTCTTCTGTGGATTCCTGGCTTCCCTGATTTCACCTTGAATTTTATCATGGCTACTTCTATCTCTAGATCTTGATCTGAATAGATATTCTTGTTCAAGCTATGGCTGTTGAGAGACCCCTGCTGTTTGCCTCTTGTTCAATTTTCACATTATCCTCAGGAGGAGTTTAACTCCCTGTGGCTACTATAAACAAGGGCATCCACCTGGTATATTACCCATATCCCCATTCCTCGGACTAGGTTAGAACTGCCTCTTCCATGACAGATCTATTAGCCATGACACACCATTTATTTCCACACTTGTTAATGTAGGTCTTTCTCCTGATCTGCAATTATTTAAGACTTAATACAAAACAGATTTCATATGAAGGTCCAAAATCAATTTGTAGAGATGTGTGGAAGTCTACACAGAAATGGATTCAAAGCCCGTATCAAAGCTCAATAAGATAGATTCCAGGGCCACATCTAGATTCAGTGAGAAATAGCATATTTATTGATTAATATTAGTCAATATTAGTCATGATACAGGATGCAGAATCGCCCTTTGTCTCCAAGTTGAAGCCATAGTGCACATGCAGCATGTTTTCTTCCCAGCTTCCTTTCACTTAAGAGAACTACCTCTCCCATGTTCATTTGGCTGCAGCTTCAATCTTCATACCACTAAACACACCTATTCTCCTGGCTCTGCCAACCTCACTGATGAGAATGTTTTCCAGGCCTTCCAATCATGTTACCTGTCCTCCCACCTAAGTAATTCTTACAAAGTGTGAGCAAATGACCCCAAAGCATATTCCTTTCTGAGGACAGATGTAAGATATCCAGGAGGAAGAGGCATTCTCTTTCCCTGTGAAGTTGCTATGGGCTGATATATTTCTGAAGCTGCCGGCGGCCATCTTTCCCAGTTGCATGGAGGAAGACCACCTATATAGAAGCAAACAAGGCCAACACATGCACATGAACACATACATACACACACAACCAAGAAGCAGGGATATGCAGTGTTGAAAAATGGACAAAGAGAGGGTATTCTAGAGGCATTAATAATTTTCCTATTCTTCCCACTGAGGAATTTATTTCTTTGTAATTATTTCTTCGATTAGGTGAACTGCATCCTTTTTAGCTAAACATGTAAGTAATAATTTCCTTTTTGCTCAAGCCATTTATTCTTTTTTCCCCATAATATTTATTCAGTGCTTATGATTTGCAAGGCCACTTTTTAGATAATGGCAATACAATTACCAACAAAAAAGACCAAGCCCTGACTTAGTGGAACTCACACTCTAATGGAGAGAGAAACAGTGAACAAGATATGTAAGTAATTATTTATTTAAATTGTGTTAGGTACTGATATATGCTAAGGAAAAGAAAATAAAGCAGAGTAGCAATATGAGTGCAAGTTCGAATTTCATACTGTATATTTAGGAAAAGTATTGTGCATTAGGCTTCTGTCACATATCACCAAGAACATTTTATTACAAAGCCCAATATAATGTGAGTTCATCATCCTGTTAATTTTATTCATCTTTTTAATTTTAATCTTCCGCATTACCATAATATTGCACTGAAAGAGTCTATCCCACAAGATTATATCATGACCTTATTTTGCAGCATTTACTCCACCTTTTAAAAGTTTTCATTTTATTCGGTTTTTAATCCTATAGGTACACGTAAATATTGACAGTATTAGGTTGCTTCAAAAACTCAAATTCATATTCTTCATTTGAAGCAACAATAACCAGTTTGTTGTAGTTTTTAACAATGAGCATGGTTGCTTTATTAGCTTTTGCTGCAATATTGCTGCTTAAAAAACAACCCCAAAATCTCAATGCCTCATAACAACATTTTATTTCACACTTATGGTATGGCAGATTTTTTGATCTCATGATGGATCAGAAAAGCCTGAGAGAGATAAGTGGCCACCTGCTTAAGGACATGGCTCAGAAATGGTACCCTATCATTTCCTTCCAAATCCCACTGGTCAGTTCAAGCCACAGGTCAAGCCCAATCTATGGGATGGAGAAGTATATTCCACTCATAGTGAACCACCGCAAGAGCAGAGAGGAAAGGAAGAATTTTTAATAAAAAATACAATCTACCATAGTCACTAAGTTTATTTCTACAAACTGAGCACTATAATACTAGGGAGTGATCTAAATACGGCTACACAATAGGAATTCTAAGAACTTGGCCCTATTCAGGTTACATAGGAAGATCTGCCAGAAGGGAGGCAGGACTTTAAAAAAAAAAAAAAAACTATGTAAAGGTGATACGCCCATAAAAGGAATATCTCCATGTAGTTGCCTGAACATGCCATGCTACCAGATGACCCCCTGCCTTCTACCTGAAATTCTCTGTCCTTCACAATTGATACTATCCTTAGCAGAGCCTAGTTCAGCATTCATTCTTAATTTAACTTTGCTACCTATATTGGCCCTTTAAAACAGAATGTGTATATGACTGTAACACATTTATAGTAATTATCAGAAATGTGCTATAATCCAATCGTTTATCAGCATTATGGGTTCTCTGAAGGTAAGCACAGTATATTCACCGCTGTACATCAAGGTTAGTTTAGTTCCTGGCTATAGGGATATTCAAATATCAGACAATCCATTTAATCTGAATGATCTTAAAGTTTCTTCCTACTCTAATATTAAACACAAAGCACTGTGTTTTCACAAGAGTTTGGAATGTTGTTCCGATAAAGCAGCAATGATTCTCCAGTCTTAGTGCTAAAAATCCTAACAATAATCGAAAAAGTTACTCTGCTTGCTGCATTTAACCAGCATTTGCTCCAACCTTTAGCTCCCTATCTTGGATTTCTTATCCTCAGGGTCCTCTTTTCATTCAGTGTTCAGTTGTGCTCAGTCTTTGGACTGCTGTTCATTCTGCTGATCATTTCATGGCAATGATTTTGGCAGACAAAGCAACTCCTATGCACAGCCAGGTGTTCGCTTTGGCACCCTCACCAGTGGTAGGGGTTGACTCAGATGTTTCCCACACCTGTGAATTGGCTGCCCAATCTTAGCCAGCTCCCATGAACTTAATTATCATGCTCAATTTCAAAATTAAAAAAAATAATTAAGAGAACATGCATAAAATTTCAGATGCTGCTGCTTCTTGCCATCCCCTGCCACGTCCTCCTCAACAGAGCACTAGTGTAAACAAATTAGTGTTTCTTCATCATCATTTTATCTTGATTTGTGGGATGTGGAAATGGAATACAATTCATTATGTCTGAAGAGCTGATTAATTTCAGGGGTGAAAGCATCTCTGTACTTGCCCATCAGATTGTAACTAAGGTGCTCAACCTATAATCCATGAGTAAGTGAAAGGTCCAGGAATGACTTTGACATTTAACATGTCTTTTTTTTGAAGCATGTTACAATTTTAGACATCAAAAGTTAGAATTTTATATTAAAATAAAATTGTAAACAGAATTAGACCTCAAATACTCTCATATCTTTCCCTTTCCTCTCAGCCAATGATGTGCTGTATTTCCTTAATGAAGAATGTTTTTGTAGACTCTGAATTACCATTCATTTGTTTAATACCTTTCCTGCTGCTCCATTTGTTTTATCTACTGTACCAAGCTACTGGTCAAAATCCCATGTTTATTCTCCATAACCAAAACTATGGTACTCTCAAAAGAACAGGCACATAGGGGCTTCCCTGGTGGCGCAGTGGTTGAGAGTCCGCCTGCCAATGCAGGGGATATGGGTTCGTGCCCCGGTCCGGAAGATCCCACATGCCGCGGAGCAGCTAGGCCTGTGAGCCATGGCCACTGAGGCTGCGTGTCCGGAGCCTGTGCTCCGCAACGGGAGAGGCCACAACAGTGAGAGGCCCACGTACCGCAAAAAAAAAAAAAAAAAAAAAAAAAAAGAATAGGCATATAGATCAATGGAATAGAATTGAGATCCCAGAAATAACCCCATACATTTATAGTTAAATTATTTTTCACAAGGGCACCAGGACAAATTAATGGGGAAAGAATAGTCTTTTCAACAAATGATGCTAGGACAATTGGATATCTACTTGCAAATGAATTAAGTTGGAAATCTTCCTCCCAACATAGTCAAAATGAATTTGAAATTAACCAAAAAGCTAAATGTGAGAGATAAAACTTTAAAACTCTTGAAAGAAAATAGATATAAATGTTCGTGACCAAGAATTAGGCAATGGCTTCTTAGAAATGGCACCTAAAGCACAAGCAACCATGGAAAAAAATACATAAATTGGATTTCATCAAATTTAAAAACTTTTTTGTTTCAAAGGCCACTATCAAAAGTGAAAGTACAAAAGAATGGGAGAAAATACTTTCAAATCATATACCTGATTTGTACACAAAATATATAAAGAACTCCAAAATAAAAAATAATAAGTCAATTAAAAAATGGACAAAGGATTTGAATATACATTTTTGCAAAGAATCCGTAAATGGCCAATAAGCGCATGGAAAAATGCTTAACATCATTAGTCATTAGGGAAATGCAAGTAAAATCAACAAGATACCACTTCACATCCACTAAGATGGCTATAAACAAAAAGACAGATAATAACAAGTTTTGGCAAGGATGTGGAGAAATTGAAACTCTTATGCCTCACTGATGGGAATGTGAAATGCTGCAGCCACCTAGAAAATAGCTTGGCAGTTCCTCAAAAGTTAAACACAGAGTTACCTTATGACCCAGCAATTCCGCTCCTAGGTATATACCCAGGAAAACTGAAAACATATTTTCACACAAAATGTTCATAGCAGCACTATTCATAAGAGCCCCAAAGTGAAAACAACCCTAGTGCCCATCAAGTGAAGAGTGGATAAACAAAATGTAATATATCCATACAATGGGATTCAGCCATGAAAAAGAAAGAAACACTGATACATGCTACAAGGATGAAGCTTGAAAACATTATGCTAAGTGAAGGAAGCCACAGAGGACCCCATATTACATGATCCATTTACGTGAAATGTCCAGAATAAGCAAATTCATAGAAACAGAAAGCACATTAGTGGTTCGCGGGATTTGGGGGAAGAGGAAATGGGACTGACTGCTAACGGGTATGGGATTTCTTTTGGGGGAGATGAACTTGTTCTGGAATTAGACAGTTGCGTTGATCTTTTGAATATACTAAAAATCACTGAATTATATACTTTAAAGGGGTGAATTTTACTGTATGTAAATTATATTTCAGTAATAAAAAATGAACAATCTATTGAGACATTAAACAACATTGAGGTATCTCAAAATAATTATGTTGAGTGAAAGAAGCTACACCAAAAAAGAGTAATACTCTAAGAGTCTATTAATATATTCTAGGAAAGGCAAATTAATCTGTACTGACAGGAAACAGATCAGTAGTTGCCTGATGGGAGATATGAGAGGAGGAAGAGGTTACAAAGGGGCAGCAGTAAACTTGAGGGATGATGAATATGTTATCTTGATTGTGGTGATGGTTCCACAGTTGTATACAAATGATAAAACTTATCAATTGTACATTTTCAATATGTGCAATTTATTATACGTCAATTATTTCTTAAAAATTATTAAGGAAAAATACATACTGAACCTATTGGTGGTGAGTAAACCATCAACTGGGAGAAGACACTCAGACCTAGAAAACTGAGATTATGTGGACATATTAGCATGTTCCTGGCAGTGGGCAATTACAAGAATGTTTGGCCCAAAAAGCAATGACAGCAGAAAACAAGGTCACAGGCATTTGTAAAGCCACCTAAAAATTATGCCCTAGACAGAGCTCCATGAGAACTAGGTCTTTTCTGTGTTCAACCTCAGTATGTAGAACAGTACCTAACACAAAGCAGCCTTCAATAAACGACTGAATAAAGTATTCTGAGCTTCCAATGACAAAATGATCTGTTTTCCTTGAAGTCCATCATTATTTAAAACACACACAGGATGTGTGTGTTTTGTGTATGTATGTTACAAGTTGACAGAAGAGTCATACATTTAATTAGAGTCTCAAATGGGTTTATGGCCTAAATATGGTGACAAATCAGTTCTTTTGACCTAGGAATTAGGATTTTAAAGCTTCCTATTTGAAACTGAGGAAAGAGAGTACTTTTTGGCTCACAACTGATCCCAGTTTGAAGGAGTGATGTAAGAGTTGAGAGTTGACACTACCTGATATTGCTCTCCAGATTCAAAATTCTTTCTCTGCTTAAGTTCTTTTTACCTGGAACTCTCTTTCTCCGGCCCCTTGCACGGCAGGGTCTATCTTCCAACAGACAGGAATTCCTAATCATGCTATATTAGTGCCTCTAATGACACAAATTACACTGTATTGTCTCCGTGCATTTTCCTCATAACACTGATGCATGCCACTAACATTTTTTTATTTGCTTTTTTTTAATCTGACTCCTCCAACTAGAATTCTAAGCTCCATAAAGGAAGGAATCTTATTTATCTCTTTCTGCTAAATATCCAGTACTCAAACTCAAAGACTGGCACATTTTAAACATTTAATAAACATCTGTGAATGAATAAATGAATGAATGAATGTATGGGTGTAAGTATAATAACTTTAAAGGGAAAGCTAGTTGTATTCTTTGAATACTATAAAAGTCGGGTTGGTCTCGCCTGCAAAAATAAGTAAGGCTCACATCCAGTTTCCAGTTCAGGAATAGCAAAGATCCTTTCCTTCCATTCCATTCCATTCTAACAGTTCAATATTTTTTGAACATCCACTATGATCCAAATTTTTTATTAGGCCCTGACGATATAAAGATGAAATAAGGCTTTCTGTTGTTTCCCCTGTTTGGAGGACAAGGAACATGGAAAGAGATGAAACCTGAATCAAAAGCTATCATCTCCAGGTAGCGCTTCTGGTGCGCTTCGTGCAAGAGGAGCAGGATGTAAGTGATTAAACTTAAGTTTGAAGACAGTCTGTGAATTTTAATTATCTCTACTATCCCTGTCTCCCATTGCCATGAATAATTGAAAGTTGGCCATATTGCTAGGTAACGCTTCATTCCCTGAATAACTTGGCACTTAGATAACGTTCTGCAAGAGAAGCAATTATAGCAATTGTCTCATCGGGGGTGGGTAGAGGATGGATATAAACTGACTCTTGATGACTTTCTGCTTTCAACATATTTATTAGATTTATCAACTTAGTTTTGAAAACCTTCAAATACATATGCTCAGTTGTTGTACCTACCAACCTGGGGGGTGGGGATTGTAAGAAATGGGTATCATTCCAGGTGTAGCTACTTATGTAAGAGCACTGAGCAGTGACCACTATGGTCCCTCATTTTCCCCAACATATGTCTATCCAGGAAGTTATGTGAAAGCTATGATTAAACAAAGATTGAAAACAAAAACAAACAAAGTAAAATGTAGCTTTGGGATCATGTTTGCCCTGTAGATTTATTGGTGCTTTGGTGGAAAGGACTTCTAGGTTTTTCAAATTGTTGAAGCAGCTCTTTTGTTCATTTCACTACCTTTCCCCAACTGCCTCACTTCCTAAGTCAATGCTTTGTGACTCTGCAACAGTCAGTTTAGACTTTCTAAAGCATGGTGCTTGAGACAATCACCCCAAAGCTTGAATGCTGTGTTTGCTGTGTCCATCTTACAGCCATTCCCAGACAGTCTTCAAGGAAGGTAGCTGCACCACCTCTCAAATACTATTCTGACCCTCTGTAGAATATGCAGAGTGAAGATATTTTTTCCAGCAAGAAGAACCAGCAGGCATTTTAGCACTGGGCTGAGCAGGATCCATTTAGTGTTATCAATACAACTGTCAGTATCTCTTAATATGTCAGTTGTTGGGAAGCCGTCTGTAAGATTTAAGGCATGGTTATGAAACTATATCAAACGCAGGTGTCTGAGTCAGAAAAATTAAACTCACTGATAACTGAAAAGCCATCAGGATTTGTATTTGAAAATGCCAATATCTTTAGCTGTGTGTGATGGTGTTTGGTTGGTTTGGGATTTTTTTGTGTGTGTAATCCTTTTCCTTTGAGTAGTGAACTGCACTTTTCAGGGTATATCTCAGTTTTCTTTCAACTTCCTTTACCTCCTGTTAAAAATTTTTAAAAGAAAGTAGAAAAACACTTTTAAGCTTAAAGTTATCATAAGTTACGATATGGATAAGAGTCCTTGACCTCTCATTACCTAATGAGCTACTCTCAGGCAACTGATTCCTACAGACTTTCATGACATCTCCCAAATTTTTAAAAATAATAACAGAAAACCTATTTCTAATTATTGAAATTAGTTTTCCTCACCATCATCAGAATCTCACAGAGGTCTCCTACAACTCTAGATAATCTGCGGAAATGCTGGTGCAGATGGATGATTCACAGTGTACTAGAAACATCGCTGATCCCCCTGATATCTGGACCTTCTGCCATGCGCTCCCACATTGTCCAGTACATCTCCTTTGCAGAACTCAGGACAGTGGCAATTGATTATTTGTGTGGCTTTTGCTGACTAAGCTCTACATGTGTGTCATTATGCCAAGTGCTTTGCAAATGTTTTACAATGTAATCTTTACAGTAACTCTCTGAGCTTCATATGTTCATTAAGTCAGTATTTTAGAAATGAAAAATGTGTCTTGAGAGATGTTAGGTAGCTTGCTCAAGGTCACGTACTTTGTAATTGGCAGTGCCCTGACTAATGGTTACGTGACCTCAATGGACATCATCTTAACCACTATGCAAAACTGACTTTCTAGTTGATAAGCCAATGCTAGATTTTTTTTACAAAGGCATTTTCAATTGCTCTTTAGGGGTAGTTAATTAAAGAACACAATGTAAGATAGTTGTCCACATCTTGGGATGAACTATACAAGACCGATGAAGGAATAACTGCAAAATGCAGCTACAACCAGCAGAGTTCAAGAGTATAGCCACACAAGATGAAGCAGACTGCAAAAAGTGTAGTGGGGTATGTGGGTGATAGATAGGATTTAGTTAGATATGTGTACATATAGAAGTTTATTTAATTTTATTGTCATTTCTAGATTTATAAATAGATATGTTCTTAGTTTTAAAAAAAATAATAAAGGGATAAAGAAGAAGGTATAAAATCACCCCAAATCCTGCCACTGAGAAATAACAATTATCAACATTCAGGGCACTTCATTCAGGATACTGAGACATTATACATATCTTGTGATCTTGTCAGTCATTCTATCAGTATAGATAGATAGGATGAATCACAAGATTGTTATTTATAAAGACATTATTAAACATGGATTCATATTCCTTATATTTTAAAAATAAAATATTGAGATTATTCAATGAAAATTAATATATTTAACAAAAATGTTGGCTTATAGCTAAACTAAAATACTTACTAAATTTAAAGAATTATTTCTTAACAGTAAAGGTATTGCTAAAATAATTCAATACAAAATTTAATTAAAAACCATGAGAAATACTGAGGTTGAAATAATTCATTTTTAACTACACTTTACAAGTTTAATTAAGCTTAAACTGTATCAAGTGACTCTGCTATGAAAGATGAGAAAGAACTTCATTCCCCTTCCAATCACCCTTACTTTTAAGCAATTGTTCAGGCACTTTTTTAAAAAGCTGAAGTAATTTCAATATCTCTAATATTTCTGAGGTCTTAAAATGGCATCCCGCTTTTAACTTTTTTCTAGATTTTCTCTACAAGATCCGAAGTGATCTGATCAAATCAATGGCACCATCAACTAAAAGATGTACCACCATCTTAAGTACAACTAAGAATGAAAACAGGCCGTCACTTATAAGATGCTATTTATTGTTATATGCGTTCCAATTTATAAGAGGATAAAATTGGAAACAGAAAAGTAGGTCTTAGAATTGATGAAATATGAAACTATGCTCATTTTCAGGTAAAGGAACCCAACCGGGTATAGTAAAAAGATTCGACTCAGCTACTTCACTGAACTTGCCTAAGCTAGTCAACAGTCAATAAAGAAACCTCTGCTTCCGTATCTTCTAACTCCTATCATTTTTCACCCACCAAAACAGCTCCCTCCACTCTAAAGTATGAGGAGGTAGAGGACAGAGCTAGAAACCTAAACTCACAAAAAGAAAAATAATAAAATGGCTAAATTACTTTCAAATGAAAATGTCTGCTTTCATATGGATCCCTGATATTGGATCATTTTAAATGGGCCACATGCAACCTAAAGTCAACATGTTCTCTGCTTCAGAGTTTGACCAGAAGATTATGATCTCTTAATTTTCTTCCTTTCATTTGAGGATAAAACTGAACTAACGGTCTGTTGATTTTATTGCACGCACAGCATTTAGAATGACTTATTATACTGCAGTTGCATCTTCATTGTCTGGTATTTTATCTTATGATTGATGGAAATTCTATTACCATTTGAATAGTGAGCCCTCTTTGACCATTTTTAGTTCATTATTATTACATTATCTAAACATAATTAGGTTTAAAATGAATATGAATAAACTCTCTCCACTGAGAATAGTTTTTATTTTGTTCCTAAAGATCAAAAAAGAAAAAATATTAACGTGAATAATATAACTGTTGGCTGTTAAGAAGAATGAAATCCATAGTAGAAGGAAACTGTGGCTAATTTTGAGTTAACATATCCCCAAAGTTTAGATTATTTTAGCATCAAAAGTTTTTATTAGAGTTGAATATATGGTTTCATGTCCCAGTTCCACAAGAAACTACTTTGTGACATTTGGCATGTCAATTAACCTCTTTGAGGCTGAGTTTCATGACCACTCCTATATGCAATGTAGCCAGGTAAAATTGAGGTAATACTATTATTAAAAGGAGGGTGATAAAAATTGATATTGGGGTATAAGTTTCTGTCATAGAAAGCTACAAAAATTGACTTTTCTATTTAAATAAAAATGAAACATATAAATGCAAATACTTTAAGGGTATAATTACTTACTGTAAATATTTCTTCTTTAGTTCTCTTATAAATTTTCAGACAGAAATAACTTGTTTTTTGTTACTGCTTCATAATCATAATACTCTAGTTGAAAGAGGAAGCCTTGCCAAGTTTAGTGAAATACTTGAGTCAACCAGAATTGTAGTAATTGTTTCTTTTAAGCAACTTATGGTGCAGTTAGTGACATGGGTGAGGGCATTTAAAACGCATGTTCGTTTTTATCCTGTCCCATTAAAATAAAGAGGCATTTTGTTGAAGCAAGATGATTATCTCTAAGATATTGTTTCTTCATCAAATTTCCCAATTTAGCCCACTTCTGAGTTCTCACAGGGTTTGAGTAAAATAAAGAGCATGATAACTGAATTGCTTTAGCAAATGATATCCCCTGATGGGGCAGCAGGAAAGCACAGGAAAGTTTTAAACAGCTGAAAGTACCATGCGGCCTGGCATGAACCTCCTTTCTTGCAAGAGATGGAAAGGAAAACAAAACAAAACAAAAAACAGTAAATAACTTCTTGAACTAATGTACTTCAAAGATAAATTTTAAAATCTCCTTAATGGCAAATTTTCTCACAATCTATGCCTCCACAGTCTGTGGTGCAAGCTTTGACTTTTTTTGATATTTTTAAAAAGCTTTGCATTGTATTTGAACAAAGAATTGAGGGAGAAATCAACTTTTCATCTCAAAGTGTCCTAATTAATAGCCCCTCCACATCAGAAAGCATTGTGTCATGCAGTTTGGCGGGAAACTGTTTCGATCTACAGGCCCAAACTCTAACCCAATTCATTCATCAGTCAAAACAAAGTTGTTGTTTAAGAGTGACAGGAATTATGGCTATGGCTGATTGAAAAGAATGGCAAATCCTCTCCTCAAAAACAACTGAAAAGCCAAACAAATAGACCAAAAACACAACAAAACAGAAACCAAGAAAACAATTTCACTGCTCTAAAAATCACCCAAAGGCAGAATCAATCTGAAAAGTATTTATGGTTTCAAAACTGCTGGACGTTGAGTAAGAAAAGTGGAGATCTATGCATTCTGGCCTGGGCTTCCATCTTTTCCCCACCCCCACCCCAGCTCAGCATGGCAGTTCTGCCAGGATGGGTCAAGTCACAAGGACTAGAAGATTCTCTGCAGTCGGCAAAATGGGCTAACTTTATTTGGAGTGACAGGTAACACCCATGCCCAGCAACACAGCAGTAGATGTGACTTCTCAGAGGCAGGTGAATGGGGGAGGTCAACATATGTCTACTAGCTTGATATAATGTGGCTAGAAGACAAGCATATTCCTGAGACTCATTACTGTTAACAGGAATAAAAAGAAGGAGCTGACAAAATATTTGATAAAATAATAACTAAAAACTTCCAAATTTGATGAAAACAAAAATCTACACAACCAAGAAACTCAACAAACCTAAATAGGATAACAAAAAGTTCTACACATTGCAAAATAATTATACAAAAATAAATGTTAAATAAAAACTGAGAAAATTTATTGCTAGCAGAAGTGCCTTACCAGAGATAGTAATGGAATTTCTCCAGGCTGACAAAAAATGACACTAGATTGCAACTGAAATTCACAGGATCATGGGAAGTTGCAAATATGAGTTAATACAAACGATATAAATCCAAATCCATTTTCTATAGATTTATATAAATATATTTTCCCTTCTTTCTTAACTTTTACATAAAGCAAAAGGCTATACATAGTGATAATTATAACAATCTATTGTTTGGGTTCCTGATACATATCAATATAACATACATAACCATAACAGCAAAAGGAAAGGGAGAAGGAATAAAAGTATACTGGAACAAAATTTGATACTTTAACCAAAACTGAGTTAGTATTAATATGAAGCATCTTTTGACAAATTAATAAGCATATTATAATTCTTAAAACAACCATCTGGAAAACAACCAAAAATGCAAAAATGCACTTAAAAATCAACAGAGGAGTGAAAATGGTACATTAAAAGATACTAACTCATCACCAAAAAGTGCAGTCAGGGAGAAACAGTGAGATACAATAAGTGATCAAACATCTAGAAAACAAATTACAAATGACAAAGATAAATCCAACCATACCAATAATTACTTTGAGTGCAAATGGTCTAAATACCCCAAACAATAGGCAAAGACTCTGAGGCTGTATACAAATAAAAAACCAAAACCAACTACAGGCTGTTATATATATCCACCTTAGACTAAGAAAAAATTAGACTGGATATGAAAAGATTTATCAGGCAAACAGTAAGCGTTAAGACAGCTGGAATGCTATATCAATATAAGACAAAATATACTTTAAGGCAAAAAATATTATTAGAGACAAACAACGAATTTGATAATGATAAAAGGGTCAATGCATCAGGAAGATATAATAATTATAAACAAATATGTAACTTATAGGCCCAAAATATATGAAACAAAAAATGAACAAAACTGAACAGAGAAATGAGCGAGAAAGCTTCATACACCACTCTCAATAAGTGGTAGAACTAATCAAAAAAGTCCTGAACTATATACAAGACTTGAACAACAGTATCAACCTAACAAAGAGCTATAGTACTTTCTACCCAACAACAGTGGAATCCACATTCTTTACATGCATCATTCTCCAGAATAGATCAGATCATATGCTAGGCAATAAAACAAGTCATAATACATTTAAAAGTAAGGAACTCATACATAGTATGTGATCTAACCACAATGGAAATACATTAGAAATCAACAGCAACAAAAAATATGAAAAATCCCGATATTAATTTTTAAAACACCATTCCAAATAACTCACTGATCAAAAAAGACATCACAGGCAAAATAGAACATATTCTGAAATGAATGAAAAGGAAAATACAACATATGATTTATGCAATGTACCTGAAACAGTGCTTAGAGGGAAATTTATACCCATATGACCAATATCAGAAAAAGAGATCTCAAAATAATAACCTGAGCTTCCACCTTAAGAAACTAGATACCCATGAGCAAACTAAACAAATAAAACAACCAGAAGCAAGGAAATAAAATATATTAGTAGAGACATCAATGAAATAAAAAGCATATAAACAATTGAGAAAATCAATGGAACTCATAGCTTTTTGTTTGAAAAATTCAAGAAATGCAAATTACCAAAAACAAGAAGGAAAAATTATATATGCATATATATATCACAAAATTATATATATATATATATATATATATATATATATATATATATACCACAAAAAATTATATTATATACCACAACTGTCTTAGTTGGTTCAGGGTCCTCTAACAAGATATCAGAGACTAGGCAGCTTAAACAACAGAAATTTATTACAGTTCTGTAGGCTGGGAAGTCCAAAATCAAGGTGCTGGTTGCTTTGGTTCCTAGTGAGAGCCCTTTTCCAGGTTTGTAGATGGCAACCTTCTCATTGTATTCTGACATGATGGAAAACAGAAAGAAATAAGCTTTCTCGTGTTTCTTCTTATAGGGGCACTAATCTCATCATGAGGGCTACACCGTTATGAAATATCCACACCTAACATAACCCTTAATGGTGAAAATGAATGCTTTCCTCCAAAGATGAGTAATGACTCAACTATGTGCATTCTTGCCACATCTGTTCAACCTTGTACTGGATATTCTTGCCATGGCTATGTAACAAGAAAAAGATATAGAAAAATTATCTTATTTGCAGATGACATGATTTTCTATATAGAAAATCCTATGGAAGTCACTAAAATACTGTTAGAATTAATTAAGGAGTTCATCAAGATTGCAAGATACAAGACAAACATATTTAAACCAAACGTATTTCCATATACTAGCAGTGAACAATACAAAAATGAAATTAAGAAAACAATTTCATTTACAATAAGATCAAAGAATAAAATACCTAGGAATACACTTAATATTCAAAGAAGTGCATCTTATACTTAAAACTACAAAGCACTGTTGAAAGAAACCTAGGAAGTTCTAAATAAATGGGAAAATAACCATGTTAATGGATCAAATAATCTCATAGACCTAAATGTAAGAATTAAACTACAAAACATAGAGAAAAAAAGAGACTATCATTATGATCTTGAGTTTGGCAAAATATTCTCAGACTTTAAACATGATCCATAAAATAATTAATTGATAAACTGAACCTCATCAAAATTATTTTTTGTTTCAAAAAATATCGTTATGAAAATGAAAAGTCAAGCCACAAACTAGGAGAAAAATATTTGAAAATCATATATCTAATAAAGACTTGTATGCACAATATATAATCCTTACAACTCAATAAGACAAACAACCCAACTTAAAAATCAGTGAAACATTTGAACATTTAACAAAAAGATATATGAACGGCTAACAAGCACTTGAAATATGCTCACATTATTAATCATTAGGAAAATGCTAAATTCATAAAGAGACACAACTACACACCCATTAGAATGGCGCTAATCAAAATGTCAGGCAATATTGTCAGAGAGGATAATGAAAAACTAGAACCATCATGCACTGCTAGTGGGAAGATAAAAGTGGTACAGACACTTTGGAAAATGTTTCTTAAAAAATTAAGCAGTTATTTACCATACAACTCAGCAATGTCACTTGTAGGAATCTATCCAAGAAAAATGAAAAAAACAGGTCCACATAAAAACACGTGTATGAATGTTCACACATCATTAGTCCTAACTGTCCAAAATTGGGAACAACCCAATTGTCCATCAACTGACAAATGAGTAATGTGGCACACCCATATTATGGAATATTATTCGGCCATAAAAAGGAATGAACTACCAATTCACACTACAACTTGGATAACCTCAAAAACAGTAGGCTAAGAGATAGAAGCCAAACGTAAAAAAACTACAATGCGTGATTTTATTTATATGAATATTTTAGAAAATGTAGATTTATAGGGAATGAAAGAAAACTAGTGGCTTCCTAGAGCTGAGTGTGGATTAACTCTGAGGAACGGTGGAATGCTCTAAGTCTGCATTATGGTGAAGGTTGTACAACTGTACATTTGTTTAAATTATAAAATATTTTAAAAGTTTGTTGACAGAAACGATGGATAAATTTGGTTCATTTACCTTACAAATTGATCATTAATTGAGATAATTTGCTGAGAAAATAAATTCTTCAGCCTAAAAAAGAATAAATAAATAAAACATAATTTGTCCTTGTTCTCATGGTGGATTGTCGGGGGCAGGAAGGATGTGACATTCCTTTTCCTCCTCTATCTACAGGCCTACTATCTGCAATTCCTAGAATCTTTCCTTTTCCAGTTCTGGGATTAAAGGTTTTATTCAAAGGTGGTGCAGGGAATCCATCTTTGACAACAACAAAGTAAACAATACAACAAATGAGTTCCATTTCACTGCAACTATGCCTGACATTTGAGGCCATTTTTCTATTGTTGTCCTGTCATGGTCTACTTTATGGATTAGGTTTAAAAAAAAAAAAGGCAATATAATGTTATGGGCAAAATCTCAAATAATGGAGATGGCCAAATCCAGGTTTAATCATGTTTAATTCTATCATTTACCAATGCAAGGACACTGAGAAAGTTACTTGATATCTTTCACCCACAGATTCCTCCTCTAGAAATGGAGGTGATGACAATATCTGTTTTCCTCATAGTTATTTTGAAGATTAAATTAGATATTATATACAAGAACTTATCAAAAGTTTTTGACACTTCAGAATATATCTGAAATATAACCACTTTTCACCTCTTCCCAGGCAATCTCCCTAGCCCATGGGAACAACATTCTCTTCCGTACAACTAAAATAGCTACTGAATTGGTCTCTCCACTTCTGCCTTTTTCCTCCTATTAACTATTGTTCACATAGAAGATATCTCTAAAATGTAAATCAGATTATGTCACTCTCCTGCTCTAAAATCCTTCAGTGGTCGCCTACAAATCCCTATATTATCTGGCTCCCCTCTACCTCTCTGGCCTCATTCCTACCAATATTCTCCTTGATCACTGATCAACCTGACCTTACAATTTCTCAAACTCAGAGAATATACTGCAACTTAAAGTATGTGCCCCTCCTGTCTTCCTTTTTGAAATATTCTTCACACAGATAGTCAAGTAACTTATTCCCTCACTTCACTCAAGACAAATGACACACCCTCAAGGATGCCTTTCCTGAGCCCTCTAACATAGCAAACTCTATCACTCTATGTCCCTTTAACTAACTTTATTCTTCCTACTGAATAATATACATTAATTTTCTAGCTGCTTGTAGATTTTGTCCCTTCTAGAATATAAGCATCATGAAGGGAGGTCCTCTGAATATTTATTGTATGGCTGTATTTTTAGGACCTACAACACTGCCAAGCACATAGTAGGCTCTCAGTAAATATTTGTCTAATAAATGGGTGAATGATAAACAGTAACTCCTCAATATATTTAAACACAATAATTGAACAAGACTTCAGGTGATTTGACTCAACATCAGCTAAAACACACAGCACCGCAATCAATTGCCTAATTGTAATTAAGTGACTACATCAAAATCCTCACATCTCTTAATGCTCATTAAAAAAATCAAAACAAAACAAAAAAAGGCACTTTCCATTTCAAACGGATAACATGTTCACAGATCACACAAGTACTTGCATGAAAATTAAATGGAAAATAAATTCAATACCTTTCTATGTAAATTCATTACTGATTTACTACTATTTTTCTATTTCTGTTTCACCATTAAACTTAATATAATCTCTCTCCCTTAGAGAGCCTCACAGAGATTTTAACACCTCTACACACAATACTACCCTCTTAAGAGAAAAGGAATTTACCCCTACTAACAATTAATCATGGCGTCCTAGAAATGTTTTACAGACCCAGTCTTCCCATAGCTATTTGTCTCCTTCCCTATAAATTGCCTTATTACATAGTTTAACTGTTTGCAACCTGAGTTTTCTATTATGTTTCATACTTACTTTGTAACAACAATAAAACCCTTCCATAAAACACTACATATGATCCAAAAACTCAATGCCATGAAATGCTATGGGAACAAGAAACAAGCTGCTGTTTGAGACAGATCCTCGTTTTAGCTACAGGATTTAAAACTTTTTCAATCCAGTTGCCTTCAGGAGCCATTTAGTGAGGTTTGATAACTTAAATACCCACAGTGTTATTCCATGGTTAGACAGAATCTCCTAGGAAGTTGTCTTTTTTATTTGTCCCAGGAGAATTTACTGGGAAAAGAGTGGGCCATTAGGACCCAGGATTGACCTCTGTGTGCCCCCAAATGGGCTACGTCTGTGTTTCCACCTGGCCGTGGCATCCTTTCCACCTTTGTCTTCTCACTGTCCTCCACCCATAACCTTGTTTAAAGAGGAGAATGGGAGACAACAGCCAACCGAACAATGTCTAAGTTTATAATAAGGTTTTGCTGAAATCATTTTGAATCTAATCAAACTTTTGGAGCCGTGGGATTAGAGTAGAAAAGTTAACTTTGCCTATATATCTGTCATTTTACCTCCCACTGGAAAGTACATCACCAAACTGAGATAGAAAGACACCAATTAAAAAACAACAACTCTGGCTTTCCTGGTGGCGCAGTGGTTGAGAGCCCGCCTGCCAATGCAAGGGACACGGGCTCGTGCCCCGGTCCGGGAAGATCCCATGTGCCGCGGAACGGCTAGGCCTGTGAGCCATGGCCGCTGAGCCTGCACGTCCGGAGCCTGTGCTCCGCAACGGGAGAGGCCACAACAGTGAGAGGCCCGCGCAACGCAAAAAAAAAAACCAACTCACAAAAGAGTAAAAATGCTCTTAGTAGTGGTCTTTGGAAGCCTCCAGGCATCATGTAGGCCCCTGCCTCGGTCGGCCCTCAGCTCCTTCACGGTTACTTATACTGAGGGCCTGGCGGGCTGTCTGTGCACCTTCGGGACCGGTGTCAGGCTCCTTGCCCACCGCCTGACGGGAATACTGGGTTTCACCTTCCCCCTCTTCCTGCTGGCTGCCTCCCTCTGCTTCCAGGGGTTCCCCCGGGGTCCTCAGCATCACAGTCTCCACTAGCCTCTGCCCGTGCCCTCTTCATGCCCCCAGGATCTTCTTCTAACGGGTCTCTCACTGCTCCTACTTGTTCTGGAAGGTCTGGGCCTGCCTGTCCTCCCTCTGGGCCTTGAGCTGCAGCTTCTCCTTCTTGGCTACAAGGGTGGCCTGAAGTTCCCCCAAAGTCTTGTGCAGGAAACTGTAGGACAGCATGTTCCCCTCCCCAACACCCTCCTGGGTCCTGATAACCTCGCAGGTTATGCGAGGCCCAGTACTGGTAGCGCTGGGCAACCGCCTGGGGCAGCTCGGTAACACCTGTGCTCGCAATCCCGCTCTGCCTCAAACCCGCGAGCCCATAGCCAGAACTCACCCATGTCCTGCAGGGAGCTCATCTCCTGAGAAGCTTCATCATTCCACAACATGCTCCCACAACAGCTTTCATGCTATAATAGCGGGATTCCAGCTCCTGGGAGTAGGGACCGTAGTTGACGAGAATTTGGCGCTTGACGGCGTTCTCGTTCGCCTTGTGCACATAGATGGGAAAACAGGTTCTGGAACACGGTGGCCATGAGCTTCACGTGCACATCATGGGGGCCAAGGCTGCTCAGCACCAGAACGGAAGGATGGGCAAACTGCCACTCAAGCACACGGGTACCAGCACAGCGAGGAAACCACAGCATGCACCAGCGTGTACGTGTTCATCTGGAAGATCAAGGTGGGGCCTCCAGGGAGGTGCATCAGCTTAATGTAAATACTGGTCTCCATTTTGCTCAAGACCAGTAAATATGTGACTCGGCAGGACCCAGCCAGTACCACAGAATCCTGCAAAGAGTTTGCCTCGTCCCCGCAGGCAGGCGGTGGCTGCGAGCAGCTCCACGAGACCGTGCAGACAGCCAGAGCAGCTGTAGGCTGCCGCCTCCCTGCAACTCGGCTAAACACGAACGAATGCGGCTGCGCAGCGTGGGCCTCGCGAGGGCCAAGCTGCGTGCCCCAGGCGCATGCGCGTGATCTTAGAGTCCTGCGACCGCCTTGACTGCCGACTCCCGCAGTCTCTTCTACGAAGTTGTGTCTGCCTACCGCTTCCAGCACGCTCTGCTCACCTCCTGCACCGCTGTGAAGAGTAACCGGTAATCCACTGTGCTATATACACATAGGGCTTTCAAAATACGAGAAAACTGAGGTTTCTGGTTCCCGACAGAGGTACAAGATGGGCTATGTTGGGGAGAACAGATAAGAGTAAAATATAGTTCTTGTTAAATTAGGCATTGCTGTGGGGAGGCTTGAAATCCGTTCACCTTGACAAATGCTCAGAGCACATGTTTTCCTCTCTGATCACCTTTGCATGTTATTCAGGATCCACCCATCCCCATTCTGCTCTACACAGCTGGGGGCGGGGGCGGGGGCGGGGGGGGGGTTGCATCACCCCTCCGGGTGTTTTTTGTTTTGTGGTTTTTTTTAGGGGGGGGGGGGGGGGGGTTCCATCACCCCTCCAGGTGTTTTTTGTTTTTTGGTTTTTTTAGGTGTTCTTTTGATCAGTGTTTAAAATGGCTTTGTTACTGAACTAAACTCGGTTCTGCTCACCTGCCCGGAGTAAAGCCAATGTACTGACACCAGGTTGTGAGGAAAGAAAGTTGCGGTGTTTATTACAGTTCATCAAGCAAAGATCCGGGCAGCTAGTGCTTAAAAGGCCCAAATTCCCTGATGGCCTTCAGGGAAAGGTTCTTAAAGACTGGGTGAGGGAGGGGTTGGGGGTTGTGGGGTGTGTGATCAGCTCCTGCACATTCTTCTGATTGGTTGGTGATGAGGTAACTGGGAGTCAACATTGTCAACCTGCTGGTTCCAACCGGTCTGGGATCTACCTGCTTGTGGGCAGCGTACAGGTAACTTCTTTCACCTGGTGGGGATTACAGTATCGGCAAAACGGCTCAAAGCATGTGGCTTAGAATATTATCTATAGTCTTTGAGAAGGAACTAAAGGTCCTTGACTTTGTTTTATGACTAAACTATTATTATTTTGCCTTCCTTGACTATTTCCCTTTGTTTCTGCATTTTCTCACTTCTCTTATTAAATTCATTCTTTGGAACTTCGGGAAGGCCTAGGAGGCTAAAGTTTTTCTACAAAGAAGAGGCGGGCAGAGGCCATGGGGGTGGGGAGTCTGTCCGGGGAAGGCCCCGTAGGGTCCTGCTTGGTTAAACTTCAGACTGGCTCTTTGTTCAAATCACAGACACCTGGTACTGGTGAACCATTTCCACCTTCTTGTTCTGGCATCACTAAGTGTTTCTGTGGCTCAACGTACAAGTGGCTGTGTCTCTCCCCCCCGCCACTTTCTCCTTTGGCCCCCTCCCTCCTTCCTGTCCCCACCTTGTTGGCTGCAGCTGATATGAGAGCTATAGCCTTTATATTCCTCAAAAGAGTTCACTGTGTTACTCCCCTACAATTATAGAAAACACGGGGCTCTACACAGGATCCCATGGAAGCCCTTCTCATTAGAACTGAAGTTGGCCACAGGCACCCTCGTCCCTCTGCTTTGGGGTGGGAGAGAGTCACACCACACATATAACTCTCTCCAAAGGTGGAACCCTCACATATACTCTCTCAGGCCTTTCTTTCAATGTTTTTATGTCCTTGGGGGGCTTTCTAGAATCATGCACGTGTTTTCAAATATTTCCTTTGCAAACTTCATAGTGCTCTGGCCTATCACTTGGAATTTTATGTTTGGTTTGATCTTGCTATTATATTCACATCACTGAAAGTAATGGGTCCAGGATTTAAACCTAGGTCAACCTGACTCCAAAGCGCCTACTCCATAAGATGTCCCCAGACACAAGTCCGCTGTCTCTCACCCCTCCCCATCTCTATCAATATCATCTTGCCTCTTTGACCTCTTTAAATGCCCTAAGAAAGTGGCGTTCTTGCCACACTCTCTTGGAAAACTTTAGTTCGATTTCTGAAGGAGAATGTATTCCAGCTCTTATATACTAACTTTAAAGAACCCACTAACATAATATCTCTTCTCTTTCCTTTCATATTCTTTATCCAGGAAGTTTCTTTGTGGGAACACCTATATGACAACTGGTCTTCCCACCCAGCATCTTAGAATATGACAAGAGTTATTTTCCTTCTCAGATAGACCTTGTATAATCAGCAACTGTGTTAGTATCAGAAATGTTCACCTGAGCATTCTAACCCATTATAACCCATTTTTTCAATAAATAGATTTGGCTGCCGAGTAGCATAATTTGTTCAGTTTTCCCTTTGAAATATATTTAATCAGAAACTAGAGGTTCACATGGGCCTATATTTACAGACTGTTTGATAACTCCAATAATTTCATATTTATTTGGTTATATTTTCAAAATGCAAAAGAATGGCAGTGTAATGTATGCCAGAAATTTTAACTGGAGTCAGAAGAGTAATAATACCTGCCCAGACACCCACATAAGATTATTGATAAATGTATATAATAGAACTTTGTAAAACGTAAAGGGATTTTAATACTATTACCCACCCCCACTCTTCGCTTCATAATGCACAGAAAAGTATTGGTTACATTCCTCAAGAAAATGCACAAATCCAAAGATATATAGTTGAAACAACACTTTATTATTAAAAGTTCTATATTTATCAGCATTGAAATTTTCCCTTATGAAGTCAGCAAGAGTACTTTGGAGGGGAACATTGCTTTAATTCTGACTCACTAAATTATTTGTAAACTACTGAATACTTTGAACACATTCTTGAATACATTTGTAATATATCAGGATCATGATGCAAAGGCAAAATATGCAGACAGCATCTTTGTATTTTACCTTTATATTTGCCAGTTATTCATCTTGCACTTCCCCATATTTCACTTGATGCATTCTATTCAAATAATACACAGTGAGATCAAACCACAAAAACTCCAAATGCTCAGTCTATGATTGCCAGCCAGTAAATAGGTTCTCTTTCAACTTCGTTTAAATAACAGCTCCTGGAACTTAATATAATGAAAGGAGCCTGAAATAAAAAGATTGCTCTGCTTTACATGAAACACTCCTCCACACACATTTCAGTAAAGCCAGCATCTCTGAATCATCCCTTTGATAATTATTGAATAAAACACAATTTCCAATTACACAAGAGAAATTATATAACACAAGTGCAAGTTGAGTCAATAGAGTTAATTAAAATGGGCACAGGTGGAAATAGCCTTGCGGGGAGGGGCAGAGTGGTCACTTCTTAAAATGAAATTAAAGGGAAAAAGGTAAGCACAGTAATAAAAAGAAAACCTAAGTAACCTATAAATAAATACCTAAGTCAATTTAAAGGTTAAATATTTTTTCCTGCAATCTCATTACCTTAGTCAAATTTCCCAAAGAATAATTCTGTATCCTTTGAATGCATGAACACCATAGTCCTTGTTAGAATTTATACTGATAAAATGATAGGGGAACACTTAGCACTAACCTTAAGCTATACAAGTTAGGTACTTGATGTGAACTATGTTAGCTCCATATTTATGTTAATTTCTACCATAACCTCATGGCATTATGTTAATTTCTACCATAACATCATGGCAGAAGTTTGTCTTGTGATCTGTAGTTCTTTCAGAAAGTACTTAAAACTTCCTTTTGGTTGTGATCCATAGTACCTACAAATATGAACCTATTGCTATCCTCATATATACTGTATATGATATACATACATTAATTTTGCTTTGGTTTTTACTCCCATTTCCCCTATTTGACTGTAAACTTTGAGGACCAAGAAAGTGAATTATCAAGTTATCAACTTGTATATACTGAGTGATATGTGTGTATATATATATATATATAGAGAGAGAGAGAGGTGTCTTTTGTTTTAATTCAAAAAATGTTGTTTTAGGATCTATCCATGTTGTGAATTATAAATCTAATTGACTGCTTCTTGCTACTATAAGGAATCCATAATATGTGTCCAATATATGCATCTATTATTTATAGGTATATTTATGTATACTATGTGCATATATATAATTTAGAGAGATCAGCATGTATAGAGAGATATCAATATATATGCCACTTGAGATGGCTGTTCTGTTGCTCTCTGTACATTCCCTGCTCAACCAGTCCCTGCTTCACTCAAATGACTCCTCTTAATTATGGGGCTTAATTAGTAACCACCTACTTGCTTGGCCCAGCTGCTTGTTTCCCTGGTAACTGATGAGCCAACCTGAAATCAATTCCCCCTATAAATGATAGCCTCCTTCTTCCCCAAGTAGCAAAGATTGCTACTGTGTCTTGCCTGTCCTCTGCTGCCCACGGTGGGCTGTCACTCCAGGACCTTGGGTTTGGATATGTAATATCCCATGTCCAATAAGCTGTTGATATCTCTGTCGCTGTCTCTAGGCTCTTTCTTCTTTCTCGAGGCTGGGCAGCTACGGGGCTTGCAGGCCTGCAGGGTGTAGCCCAGCACAGATAGTGAAGGGGATGAGGAACATAGAAAAACTAACAAAATAAAACAAAAGATACTTTGAAGTTTAAGGGAGTGCAAAGTTTTTTTAAATAGAGGATTAATTAAAATTTCATCTTAGATAATTGGGTACTTATGGCTTGTCATAAAAAGTGTTGCATCTAAAGCAACTTCAAGGAAAACAAAATTACCGTGCCCTAAAAACTGTTGGAGGGAACAAAAAGGGGCTTCTGTGTTTCCAATGACCTGATGTTGTAGAGAGTTAGAATAAAATTGTTCCATAAATTACGAGACTGGAAGTCATAGAGGTTTTCCTACATTTTTCTATTGTCATGGAGTTGTAACTTCTGCACTTAGGCCTTTAAATAAAACTGGATTCTATTTTTGTAAGTACTATAAGATGGTAAGGCAGTTTTTCCAACATCACTTTAAAGGAGCCATTTTTATAACACCATATGTGTAATACACTTTATATAGATATTATATACCATATATGCTTATATATACTATGTGTATAAAAAGAAAGCAAATTCTAAAATTAAATACAATCGTTTAATATGTTTACTTGGTTAAATTAATTCAAGGTTAGATTGTTTCACTTGAATCTGAAGCAGGCTTGAACACAGAGGTATGAAATATTTCTGAGATGACACCATATTAAAATATATTTTGTCTGCCATTGCTTCACCACACCTATTAGGAAGAAGAAACTGAGAAAATAATTAAAAGTCTATGGTAGGGCTTCCCTGGTGGCGCAGTGGTTGCGCGTCCGCCTGCCGATGCAGGGGACCCGGGTTCGCGCCCCGGTCTGGGAGGATCCCACGTGCCGCGGAGCGGCTGGGCCCGTGAGCCATGGCCGCTGAGCCTGCGCGTCCGGAGCCTGTGCTCCGCGACGGGGGAGGCCACAGCAGGGGGATGCCCGCATACCACAAAAAAAAAAAAAAAAAGTCTATGGTAATAGTCTCAGGCTTGAGGTGAAATAAGCCTTATAGAAGGAAGTGACTGTTGGTACTTCTGATTTACAGATAAGAGAACAAAGGCTCATTAGTGCTAAGTAACTTTCTCTGAGATTTCATTTAGTGAAAAGATTATCTAAGATTTATATGTAGCTCTGTCCGTCTACTCTTAAACTCAGGCTTCATGTGTTAAACCAGGAGTCTGCAGACTTTTTCTCAAAAGGGCCAGATATAAATAAGCTTTGCAGCCCATATTGTGTCTGTTGCAACTACTGTCATAGGACAGAAGGAGCTATAGACAACATGTAAACAAATAAGCATGGCTGTATTCTAATAAAGTGCTGTTTATAGACAATTTTAATTTCATAAAATTTTTATGTCATGAAATATTCTCCCCTCAGTTTTTTCAACTGTTTGAAGTGTAACAAATTGTTTGCCTACATGCTATATACCAACAGGCTGGATTTGGCCCATGGTCTAATTTTTCAACATCTGCACAAAACCGTGTTAAACTTAGGCAGTCAGAAAAGGGCTGAAGTTTGTGTTCTGCTGTGAGATGCTGCAGTGAGATCATTTTGCCTTAAGGATGTAGGTGAAGTGATTTTTATGGCATCAAAAATAGATAGCCAGCGACCAGACAAAAGTGCAAGCCAAAGTTTAAAAGTTAGTAATGGTAAGCATTTAAAAGTCATTCCCATGAGGTTATAACTCAAGATGAAATAGTATTTGAAAATATGACTTTGGAAATAGCCAGAACTATGCAGTGGGAGGGGAGAAAGTAACAAGAGGATGTGACGTGTATGGAGGTATCGTGAAAAGAGTAGAATGAAGATAAACAAATTCATGGGAAATAGGGAAGGAGATAGTTTCATGAAAGAGGATCAGGGCTAATAACAAATCCTAGTTTCATGAAAGAGGAGCAAGGCTAATAACAAATCCAAGTGGACAAGGAAAAACTCATGGCTTTATTTAGCATCTGAGTAGGTTGACAATGATCTCTGATAGAAGAGCCACTATAGACAGATTAGTATAGGAGCAGGTTACAGATGCTTAAGTAGGTGGCAGAAGTAGGAGACCCAGCTTTCCATTAGAAATGAACTTTTTGAACGGAGACTAACCTGTATTAGTTTTATGCTGAGGACTGAAGGGGCAAGTGGACAGAATAGTTTCCAGAATTCAGTGAGACCTGAGGCTAAGAAGGAGGGTCAGTGTCCCCAAGCTCCAAATGTGGAGGGCACAGCTACTGCTAGAGGTCTGGCCTTCCAGAAAAAACCTTCTAATTGGAGAAGACCTAACAGTTCTTAGGCATTTAACAAAATGTCTATAGACAAGATCTTTGCCTGTAAAATATTGGCCGATGTTGCATTTCATATGTCTGAAAATATTTTAACCGAGCAGTTTACTTCATTTGATTAGAGTACATCTGAACATATTATGATAAATACACATTGTATGCTGTTTTTGGAATTGAAATACATACTGGATTTGTTATTACATAAAATACGAATTTCTCCTTCTACAGTCTTTAGTAACCAAAATTCTCTGCCACCTGTTTCACATATTTATAATCAACTTGAATACCTTAATTCAATTTAAAAATATTAACCCCAAATATTTTTGACATATTGTTTGGATAGAAAAAAATGGTACTCTAATAAACCAATTTACATTTATTTTTCTTTTTTTATATATTATCTCTGTTTACCTACCTTGGATAAGATTAATTCATTGAGTCACTAAATGTCTCATGTATGGTATTTTCCTAGGCACTGTGGAGAATACTAATTAGAAAATAACATTCCTAACATAAGATGCCTGCAGTCAGTTTGTAGGGAATAAAGTCATCTACAAATAAACATATTGGAATTCAGAAGAGAAAAAGACTGGAGGAAAAGAGATAAAGCGACAGCTTCATGAAGGATATGATATCTGAGTTCAGAATTTAAGAATGGGATATGCCAAGTGACAGGTTATTTTCCAGTTACAGGGAGCAGAGATGTCTCCCTCCAACAGCGATAATTGAAAATAAGCAGGCCCTGGGTACAACCAACACCATCTTAAACGGAAATAAATCAGCAGTGATGCAGTCCTTGGGATAGATTGCTCTCTGGGGAATTACCATTCTATCTACCAGATTCTATAATAATGGGCAAAGTGACAATATCAGACTTTTAATAATGCTCAGTAAGCACTTTGCCCTAATATGTTGTGACCACAGACTTTGTAGCAAATCATAAAACACACTATGTGATCATCTCCTCAATAAATTCCTTCTAAACCTTTGAACTTGACACATTGTAATCCAGTTTGGAACAGTAACAGTATGTTTTATTCTCTTGGAATTTGAGAAAAGAAAATGACATAAGTTTTTTACATTGAAAATCAAGATGCAAGTTCTTATAAACAGCTGCAAGCTTAATTGTCTCTAGTCAATTCTTAAATTACTAAAAGGAGAATTGTTGTCTGAAAAAAAAAAAAAACAGAAGAAATAGAGGCTTGAGAAAGATATGCTTCACAAACCCGGTTAAATAATGCTTATTCCTTCACAGTCAGCTAGCTTATTGTCTTAGCAATGTGGAAGCTAGGGTTTTAAAAATATTTGTAGTTACAAATATCTGCTCAGTATTAACTATAATTTGTTTTATATTTTCTTTTGTATTTTTTCTGACAACTTCATCAGTGTCTGTTTGGCAACAACGTGGACTTAGTATGATGTGGTGACTATCACAAGCAAATTCTGAACACATGGTCCCGTTCCAGAGCTCTCAAAGCAATTGACTGTGGCCTCTGTAGGAGATGTATCATGGGTCAACCTATTCTGTTGCCCAGACCTGCATCTCTGCCCCTGAAGAATTGTTCTCAAGAGGACTCATCAATAAATCTCATAGGTGTAAATATCAGTGTATTAGAACCCATATCACACAGAACTCAAGCTAAGTTAGATGTCCATTTTCTCCAAGTTCATCCAGAGATTCAATGCAATTCTAGTAAAATCCAAATAGATTTCTCATGAAAATGACAAGTTGATTCTAAAAATGTGCATAAAAATGCATAGGATCTAGAATAGCCTTTTTTCTTTAGGAAGAAAAAGTTACAACTTACACTACTTGATTTCAAGTTTTACTCTATAAGCCACAGTTATCAGGATATGATGGTATTGGTGGAAGGATAAACACATGGTCAGTTGAATGGAGTTGAGAGACTAGAAATAGAACCATACATAGAGTGAATTGATTTTTTGACCAGAGCAATTCAGAGGAAAAAGTCATTGCAACAAAGAGAGTCTGGACCCATAGAGGCTAGATTCATGGAAACATGAAGTACAGATTCCCCGAACAGGTCACTGAGAATGATGACGAGTAGGGCTACTACTACTATACTTTGGCTACTGAACCCAGGTATTCTACTTGTTTGGGAAACAGCATCATATAAGGCCATTGCATCCTGGTTGGATGGAGCATCATTCTTGTAGCATAACATCTCAAAATGGGAACCTCATCTTTGCCTTCAAAAGACCATTCCATCACTCTTTGCCTTCAAAAGACCATTCCATCACTCTTATCAGTGTAAATCTGTACTTCTGTGGAGTATTGTAAGTAATAAGACTAGTGAATCCCATGACCACATGCTGTAATTTATGCAATAGCTTTTTTTTAGTTTTAGAAAAGGAAGCATCTACATTACTTTATTACTGTAAAATTTTCCTAATCCAAACTTGGAATTTCACTAATCTACCTCACATTTTATGATTCTAAATTGTCTTAAGTTTGTATCTACAGTATGGTCTTGTCCTTTCATTTAATTTGGAAAACGTATTAAAATTCTCCGCCCTCCCCCCCAAAGAAAAGTAGATTCATGTACCCACTGCTTCACCATTACTGGTTCTTATGAAGGCCAACCTCCAAGATGGTACCTGTTGATTTTTACTTCCATGTATTCATCCTCTTCTGTAGTCTTCTCTCACACTGAATGGAGTTAACCAATATAACCAATAGGATATTGTGGAAATGATACTATGTGACTTCCAGAGCTATTCCACATAACATGCTCCTTCCACCTGCTCCCTAATAGATCATTTGCTCAGGCAGAAGCACTTACCAGCTTCCAAAGAAGTCCAGACAACCTTATATAGGTTCTATGTCACAAGGAATTGGGACCCCTACAAAAACCAGTACTTACTGACCAGGTATGTGAGTGAGACATCGTGGAAATAGATATCCACATGCAATTAATCCTTCAGATGACTGAAGCCTCAGATGACATGTTGAGTACAACCTTAGCTGCTATAACCATCTAGCTAAGCAACTCCCAGACTCCTGACCCAAAACAACTGTGTAATAAATACATGTTTATTTTTTTAAGCCACTAAATTTGGGTGCATTTTTATGCCACCATAGGTAACTCATGTAGCTATAAAATGTATCCCTTAGTATAATGCAGTTTTACGTGTAATCCCATATGTGAACCAAACAGTAAGTCCTTGGGAATGGTACTGGCTAAAACCCCGTAAGGAGGAAAGAAAAACTCAATCCCAGAATATGTGTTGATTCCATTCAAGGTGAATTACTGTCCTTTCTGAAGCAATTAAATGACCATCCCTTAAAAGATGGTGCTATATTGGAAACCCAGTATAGGTTTTGGTCGATGGCAGTTGGACATATGGCAGCAGCAATAGCCACCTCAGCCTTGGAGCCCATGTTATTGAGCCATCAATAGCATCCATTATTATAGCATCCATTATAGCATCCATTCTTGCCATCATGGCTCCTCCTCCCATGTGCCCACTATCCCAGCACCGAGGTGACCAATGAAGAAACTAGTTAATGTCAACTGGCCAGGTCATTTTGCTTACTTGTGAATTTAGACCCTACACTGTAGGCAGGTGAAAGGTGCCCCTTTACTTTGGAAGAGATATCCTAGCATGTACCATACCACTGGGCATTTAGAAAAATTCACTGATGTGATAAGCTCTTGAATCTTCATAGAGTTTGTCTTCTTTCCTAAAGATTGTACATGCCTTACCAAGATATCCAGCACACTTGCCACTTTTTGCTCATTCAGTCTGATTAACCTGATATATTTATATAGTGGACTAATGTGGTGTGCATGGAATTATCCAGGCAGACCAGATACCTCTGTACTATATTTTAACTCATGTTATGGCCCAGTATATGGTCCATCTTGGTATACACTGCATGTACACTTGAAAAGAGCATGCATTTTACAATTATTAGGTTTAATGTTTTATAAATTAAATGTAATCGAGTTATGTGATTGCATGTTCAGTTCTTCTGTGTCACTGTATATCCCATCAGTACTTCTGTATCTATATATCGCTATTGATATTTTTGTCTCAGTTGTCTACCCATTACTGAAAATAGGGTGTTAACTATGCAACTATGAATGTGCATTTGTCTATTTTTCTATCTAGTTCCGTTTTCTTAATGTGTCTTATAGTTCTGTTATTAGATTCATAGACATTTAGGATTTATGTATCTTCTTGATGAATTAGCTATTTTATGATTCTGAGTGGTTCCTATTTATCTTTTTTATTTTAAGTCAACTTTGTCTGATATTAATATAACCATACCATATTTCTTATGCTTAGTGTTTTCCTAGTGTGTAGTTCCATCCTTTTACATTCAGCCTAGTTCTATCTTTGTATGTAAAGTGCTTGCTCTTGATACCACAAAATAGTTGGGTCTTTTTTATCCAGTCTGACCATCTCTGCTTTTTAATTACAATGCTTAGTGCATTTATGTTTAATATCATTAATTATATAGTTTGGTTTAATTCATTTATTTGCAATGTGTTCATTAGTGATACTGTCTGCTTTTGGCTTTCTTCTTCTCCTTTCCTGACAGCTTTGGAGTTGATCAAATACGTTTTATTATTCTATCTTCTTTTAGCCGTATTTCTTTAAATTATAATTTTATTAGTTTTCCTAGGGGTAATGGTATACATCTTAACCAAGTTTACCTAGATTCAGTATTATAAAATTGCAAGTAAAATGTCAAAACAGTAGTGAAATTCCATTTATCTCCCATCCTTAGTGTTATTGTTTTCATATATTTTACATCTGCTTATGAAATCTGGCAATATAATGTTATATACATTTTGCTTTAGTCATCTTTAGAAAAATTAAAAGAAAAAATGTATTTTATATTTATCTACATATTTACCATTTCCTCTGTTTTTCATTCCTTCTGGAAGATCTAAGTTTCCATCTGCTGTAATTTCTCTTCAATCTCAAAAGTTCCTCATTTCCTGAAATTCAGGTGTGCTGCTGACAGTTTTTCTCAACTGTCATTATCTGAAATACCTTTATTTCTGTCTTTTTAAGGGATATTTTCATTACTTGCAGAATTTTAGGTTGACCATTCAGCACTGTTTTACATCCAGAACTTTAAATATGTTGATCCGTTTTCCTTTGCCTGCCTTGTTTCCAATGAGAAGTCATCAATCCTTCATAATCTTGTTCTATATCTAATGTTTCTTTTTCTCTGCCTGCTTTTAAGATTTTCTCTTTATTCTCAGTTTTCAGCATACTTAGGTATGGTGTACTGTGTCATGATTTTTTTTTTAATATTTAACCTTCTTGGGATTGGAAATCAACAAGTCTTGGTATATAAATTGATGTTTCTTATGAATTTAGGAAAGTTTTGGCAATTATGTTTCAAATATTCTCATTGACCATGCCCTCTCTCATCTCCTACTGGGACTTAAATTACATTAGGTTACATTGTTTGAGATTAACTACAAGTCAACGAGTTAATGTTTTGTTAGTTCATTTTTTCCAGCATTTTCCCCTGTATTCTTCAGATTGAATAATTTCTGTTGAATGTCTCAAGTCTAATGTCCCCTTCATTTCCTGACTCTGGTTCTAATAAGTTTATCCTGTAATTTATTTTCAGATATTGTATTTTGCAATTCTAGAATTTCTATTTGGTTCTTTATATAGCTTCTATTACTATTCTGAGATTTGCCATTTTTTTACTCTTTATCACCAAATACTTTTTTCCTTTGTTTTAAAACGTTTTAATAATAACTGCTTTTAAACTCTTTGTATGCTAATACCAACATTTGTGTTTATCACCTTTTTTAAAAAAATTGGAAGTGGGTCATGTTTTCATAATTTTTGGCTATCCATGAATTTTTAAAAAATGTAATCTTCACATTGTGTCATATATTGAAGGGAGCCTAACTTATGCCACCTTTTAAAAAGTATTTTGACTTTTAGAAGGCAGTTAAATTGCTGACAGGTCTTTTTGGTCCTCCAGGCTTAGTTATATCCTTTGTTAGGGTAGATTTATTGCCATTCGGAACTTGGCCTTAGAGAAGTTCCTCACTGTAGTAAGACATCCTCACCACTGCGGTGTGACCTTTCTAGGACTTAACATTGTATACACAAGGTGCTCAGCACGGTCTTTCCATTATGGTTGGACTGGAAGGCCAGTGTCTCTCAGAACTACACAACCTACAGTCCCAGCACTGCACAACTTCCAGTATCATTCAGCTTTCAGCCTCACAGCAGGGAATCTCTGCTGGGCCTCAGGGAATCTCACCTTGCATGTGTGCAGCCCAGCTCTTGGCCAAGGATCCACAATGAATAACCACACAGACTTCTGAAGTGTTCCCTCTGTACAGCTCTCTCTTTTACAATGTATGCCCTGCAAATTCCAGCTGCGTAAGCACTCCACAACTCTCATTTTTTATCCTCAACTTGGAAAACAGGGTTGCTCAGCCTCCACCTCACTATTCTATGGCAGGAAAATGTTAGTAGTTGATCCTCCACTTCTAAGGAATTAAAAATATCCTTCAAGGCTTATTTTAAATGTTACTAAACTTTTCCTCACCCCTACTACCAAGAATCACCAGTAGTTACCCAGATATTCTCTTTGTACAGATCTCAATAACCTTTAGTTAGTAGCTGGCCTTGAGGATAAATATGTTCTTGCTTAATATCCCTTGTTTAGAGCAAGCTCCTTAAGGGCAGGTGTATTTGTGATGGTGAAAGGGAGTGAGCGTGGGATTCAGTTTTAGGAGCTCATGAGATTTAGAATTAGAAATGGCTCTACTGTTTTCTGGTTTTAACTTACATGGTCTTAGAAATTTATCTAACCTCTCTGAATGTCAAATCTCAAGTTTATGGTATCTATGACCAACTTGTTATAGATCAAATTGTCATGAGGATAAAGTGAGATAATATACACAAGTGAAATTTTAACCAATAAAGGGCTCATAAAAGTATCAGTTAAAGTACTGTGAGCAGGTCAACATCATCTTCATATTCATAATCATCCTAATACCTCGTAAGGTAAAATTTTATGTTAATTTTTTTAATGGTAGTGATAAAAATCTCACCTTGGAATATTTAAGTGCACACAGAATTCATGGCCCTGAAGGGTCATGTTTACTACTGAAATAAATTCTATGTAGCTTTTTACATTTAAAAAATTAAACCTTGAAGAATATAGAACACCACAGTGTTAAATAACTGGGTTTCCTTGAATCAATGAAGAGTCAGATATATCAGCTAACAAATGGCTATATTTCTTTAGCACTGCTCATATACAAGAGCAATAAACAGTAGTAAATGACATTTTTTGGATCTTTGTCATGAAACAGTCTTTGTTAATATAACCCCTTTCTACACAACCTTTTATGCATAATAAAACTACCCAAAGGTGTGCTTGTAACATCTGGTGGTGCACAGCAATGTAATTCCAGTGAAATGACAAACTTTGCACCAGCCAGGGTGAGGGAATGGATTAAAACTTGATGTCATCAGCAAATTTAATTATTTCTTAATGTAATTCTTCAGTGCCTTTGTGGAGGGCCTTTTAGAGGATTTGTTTCACCTAGTGAAACAAACACTCTAAAAGTTCATGTATTTTACTTCAAATAGTAGCTCTTATATGGCTGTATTAAAATAATGAATTTTCATCGTAGCAGGCTAACAATAGAACATAGCTCCACTGGAGAAGAAAATTGGACACAATTGAATGCTATGTGGCAAAACATTTAATAAAAGTAAATAAGGATGTCTAACAGGTTTAATAAACACACTAAACTTGGTAGGATACCAAGAAATACCAGAAAATAATTTTGTTTTTCTACCACCAGGGCCTTCAAATATCCTCTGTGAGATCTCCATCCCCTCTCCCTGGATAACTTTAACAGATGGATTGCTTTTCTGATAACTTCTAGGTTTTAGAAGAGTGTCATTTTCAGGATAAAAATAGTATAATCTAAATCAAAACCCACCTGTCACACAATTCAAGCATTTCTCCCTACCCCAGTTCAAGATTGACCAAATGTTTGGGAACCAGCAAGAGGAAAGAAGGATTTTGGCATGGTTCCTCTCCACTCCACAGACTTTGTGAGGTAAGGGAGAGGAGAGAAAGGATGAGAAAGAAATCAACAAAGTCTTTTTACTTGGTTAATGCTGGTTATAGTCCTCTGGTGATTGCTGAGTCAGAGATCCAAATGCTGGGTCTTTTGCGGATGTGCATTGAAGGATTTTAGGAGACTAGTCACAGGAGCCTTCACTCTGCACCATTCTGATACGGTGATGCACGATATGGCTGACGTCATTCAAACTTCTTGGTCTCTTCCCCCATGTTACTCTCACCTCGACACCCAGAGTCCTTTCCATACGACAGTCTCAGCTACTGAGCCTACAGGAGAATCTCTCTTTCACTCTCTCACTCTCGTCTTATCTCTATGAATGTTTTCCATTGGCCCCAGTCACTTGGCTTGAGACAAGGTAAAACACAGCTCTTCACTTATTGGAAGGGGAGGGAAGTGCACAAAAACTCTGTCTTTCACATATTCTCTTCAAGGAAGTCTCTGTGGAATAATACTCTTCTGTTTTACTCATGTATATGTAGAAGATGGATATTTTCTGTAACGTGAATTTGGTCTCCTCTTCAATTAGCCCAAAAGAGATGTCTGTAGCCACACTTTTTAAAATGTAGGAACACTCTCCATAATTTACTCAAACTTGGGGGCAGTCGTCAAATCCCCAGGATGACTATAAAGGTCCCACCTCTCACTCTATTACACGTATTTGTGCAAATTACTATTTTTATTTCTAGTTTACTAGAATCTATTTTTGTTTCTGGTTTACCAGATCTACCATGAAGTTAATGATGCTTAAGTTTCAGGTCTGTTTACTTGCATGTGCCCCTTCTAAAGCTCTATACCTAACTGTGAATTTTTAATTTTTTGTTCTTTTTCTTGGAGATGTCCCCCAAATTATGTAAGATTGAAGTTCCCAAAGTCTTGTTTTGCCTTCTTCTAGAGGGATATATTTGCAAAGTGTTCAGAGCAAAGGCAAAAATGATTTCACTTGCTCATCTATTGACACCAGTCTTTGTCTTTCTCTTACCAACTCCCCCCTCCAAACTTCTACCCATATCTGCATGTTTAACTCTTCCTAGACTCTAGAGAATGATTTAATGTAATAATCAATTGTGAGAGTTGATTTAAACACACAGTAATTTACTCTGGTACAAATTTCCCTAGATGTACCAACAAGTTAAGATCCATAGATGTACCAACAAGTTAAGACCTCAGCATCTTGAGAAGTTTAGTATGGCATCCCAAACAGGAAACTACTGCCATGAATCATTTAATGCAGAAATAAACTTAATTTGTAGGTTTCGAAGGGGAGGTTGGCAGAGCAGGTGTTTGACTGACATACCTAATATTATGGGCACTCAATAAAGTTGTTAACTAAATTAGGTGACACAGGAGAACCGTTGGGAGATGGATCACAATATGACAGAATGAGGAGATATGGATATTATCTCACTGGATTTTAAAAGTCTGTATACTGTTTTGACACTGAGGAAATTTCAAGTGTGGTCAGACTGTTGCTGTGTGACCTCAGCCCGAGCTGCAGGCTCCTACACTCCCTCCACAGCCTCCAAATTTGTGGGTCAGTTATAGCAAAGAAGTTTTACTTTGCCAACAACGTTTGGTAGGGACTGCCTGGGCACTGTGTTAAGATGGCATTTTTCTACCTCTGGATTCAGTCAAAAGCATTTCATGGTCAGTTAGTGATGCTGCCATAGGTACTGCAATGAAAAGTGATGACGTTTATGCTACGTGTCTTCCATTCGTGTATGAGGATAAGCAGATGTGCTGCCTAAGAACTCTTCTCAGCATTATAGCCATGTGTCAAGAGATACCCTACAGTCTATCTTGGCATTTTTGTGATTACATTTTGTACAATAATCTGAAAGAAATACAAAATTCCTACATTTTGTATATTTATTTTAAAACGTGTGTGACACTCAGCAGCGCATCATAGCAAGGAATGATTGGAATAACTGAATAGAGCTTTTTCTTCCCCTATTTCTAATGCCTCTTCCTCAGTGTATAAAATGTGATACCATGTATTATTCATCAACAGCGATGCAGTGCTGCCGAGCAAATGTCATTCAGTGAGATTACCATATATATATGGCTGTACATCAAAATGTTTTCATGTGGTTTGCGATTATCCAACATTATGGAAATGTGAATAACGAGTTAAGGCAAATAAGAAACCTTTAGTCAAGTGGTGGAAAGGGAGAATTTTTCTCCAGAGCAACTGTGTTGAAAGAGCTCAGGTGAGAAGAAAGGGCTTCTTTTAGCTGCCACGCCAGAGCTGACAGAGACCTTGGCAATCCAAGTTGGCAGACATGTATCACAGCCAAGCACCACAGACACCACTGTCTCTTATTCTGACGTGAGCAGACTCGCAGGGCTGCTTCATGGTATCGAGTCAGGGACGTAAAGATAGACTCCTGAGACCAGAGAGAGATTGGTATTTTCCCCCTTTCAGTTAATGAGATTTTTCTTTGCCTTCATTTAATATTTCAGTGTCTAATGCCTTTGAGAGGGATGAAAGAAACTAGTGTATGTAAAACCTATGTTTCAGGCAATAGGCTCAGTACTTTATACATATTAATTCATTTAACCATATATCTACTCTCCTATGTACTTAAATCCACGTTTTATATGTACTTAAATCCACAGTTTGCAGGTGAAGAAACTGCAGATCAGAAAGCTGAGGTAATTTGAGTTAGGTTACCCAAAATCTGAACCTGAGCTATCTCTCTTCAATTTGTTTTTTCTACTGCATCACTCCACCTCATGATGAAAAATTACATTTTTCCCAGTTATTTGTTGTTCTTTGTTTTATCTGCCTGAATCTCCTCGATTATCTATTTCCCACTACCTCATAGAAGCTGAGATAATTTTCTCACCATGTTTTGGAAATTTGACCAACTTTGAAAAGAAATGTGAACTAAGTAATTTTCTATAATTCGGCTGTATTTCACATTCAACATTTTCCAAGTAGTTTCCTCTTTTTGCTTTTAAGGCAAGTAGAGGTAATGATATTTAGAGATAAGTTGATCTATCTGCTCACCTAAAACTTTATTCTTTATGTTCTAGAAGGGCAGCAGAGCATCAGGGCAGGGGTCATTCTTGTGATTATCTGAGGAATACCATCGCTAGAGAGTCTACATACCCTTGCAGAAGTTAACATCAACAACAGCTTTTAATATACTTGGCATCTCCTTCTACTCAAAGATCTTCTTCCTCTGCTTGTTGCTTTCCATTTGCAAGGGCTGACCTACACATTCTCTTAGTTCTACCACAGTCTTTATCCTTTAAAATCCTTCCCCTCTCTTCACTCCCCTACTCCTGCTAAGTGAATCACTATGTCACATAGAAGTCATCATATCTGTAGGCTCCAATATGGCACCAGATATGTATGTAAGTTCATTTGCAATAAAGATTGCAAATACACTGTTCTAATAAAAATAGCCTTTATCGGGCTTCCCTGGTGGCGCAGTGGTTGAGAGTCCGCCTGCCGATGCAGGGGACGCGGGTTCGTGTCCCGGTCCGGGAGGATCCCACGTGCCGCGGAGCGGCTGGGCCCGTGAGCCGTGGCCGCTGGGCCTGCGCGTCCGGAGCCTGTGCTCCGCCACGGGCCACGGGTGAGGCCATAACAGTGAGAGGCCCGCGTACCGCAAAAAGAAGAAAAAAAAAAAAGCCTTTATCTATTGAGTACTTACTATGTGCTAGGCATTATTTTAAATGCCCTTCATGGATGTAATCAGTTAATCTTCAAAACAACACTGAATGTTGGTTTTAAGATTACCTGCATTTCAGGAAGTCAAGGTTGTATAGCTAGCAAGGTTACATAGCTTGCTCAAGGTCTCACATTTTAGTAAGTAGCAGGGCTAGGATTTGAATCCAGTCATTCTGGCTGCAAGCCCTGGATGCTTAGCCATTACATCATCTAGCAGGCATTGCATAGCAGCCACTTTATCTGAATAATCTATTTGGCGATTAATACATCCAGTGATGTAAGAACAATTCCTAGTTGTATTTCTTCTGTATTGTACACGTAAAAACTGAACCTCAGGTTCTTTGTCTAAATTCAGTTATTGAATAGTAGAATGAAGGTTGAGACTAGAGTCTGTTTTACTTTTGATCTTGTGTTCTCTCCTGATCTTGCTAACACCCTAGCAGTGTGTGTTATGCATTATATTTAAACCTCTCTTCTAGAGGATGAGCAATATGTTCTCACAGGAAAATGTTCATTACTATTACATGGCAGTAAATATTTTGAATCAACCTACAATTCCAGAGTGCAAAACAGCTTGTTTTAAAGAAATATCTTCTAACTACACACACACACACACACACACACACACACACACACACACACACACACAC
>NC_041229.1:89152113-89165131 GCF_002837175.3 Physeter macrocephalus | reverse complement strand
CAGAGCAACTAAGCCCATGCGCCACAACTACTGAGCATGCGCTCTAGAGCCCACGAGCCACAACTACTGAGCCCGCGTGCTGCAACTACTAAAGCCCACGTGCCTAGAGCCCATGCTCCACAACGAGAGAAGCCACTGCAATGAGAAGCCCACACACCGCAATGAAGAGTAGCCCCCTCTCGCTGCAACTAGAGAAAGCCTGTGCACAGAAATGAAGACCCAACACAGCCAAAAATAAATAAATAAAATAAATAATTTTTTTTTAAATGTAAAGGACTTTTAAGTTACCAAAATATATAGTTAAATCTTCAAGTTTTAATATTCCTCACAGGAAAAATAAGCAAAGCAAAATTTGCTGGCGGCAACGTGGAGACCAGGAACTTTTCATTCTAAATTTCTAGACTATCTTCATATACTTGTTAAGTGAGTTTATCTGTATTTTTAGAATTTTTCTTTAATTAGAAACCTCATATTATAAAATATTCTTTATTGTATAATAATATCCTTATTAGACCATTTCTACATACAATGAGCTTTGCCCACTCAGTTCCCCCAGATGACCTTGAATTATTCATTTTAGCACATCATTATGTGGTATAAGGATATTTTCTGTATAGTAAGGTGGTGATGAAAATGGAATATGGTGTCAAAAGACTTGTTTCTATCATATATAAAAATTCGATCTTAAGCAAGTTCTATGTTCTCAATCTCAGTTTCTTTGCCACTAAAATGTGGATAATAATGCCTGTATTTCATGGCTGTTTTAGGATTAAATGAAGTGTTTAACAGGTATTAGTTTCTTCCTCTTCTTCCTACCTCAGTATCTTAGTCAAGGTTATTTTGTGTCAAACTATAGAAATTCATTTAAACTAGTTTAGGTATAAAATGAAAGTTGTTGAAAAGACATTCTGCAAACTCAGACAATCCAAGTAAAAGATAATCAACTAGGTCTCAAGACAGGTGGGAAGAGCAAACAGTAAGCTGTCAGGAACGTAAACAGTTATTTTAAAATTGTCTCTCTCTACTGACAAATGGCTTCTCAACCTGCTTCTTTCTGTCTGTCTACATCATTTTTTTTAATTCAAATGTAGTTGATTTACAATGTTATGTTAGTTTCAGGAGTGCAACAAAGTGATTCAATTATATTTTTCAGATTATTTTCCATTATAGGTTATTACAAGATACTGAATATTGTTCCCTGCATTATACAGTAAATCCTTTTTGCTTATCTATTTTATATGTAGTAGTATGTATCTGTTAATCCATATTCCTAATTTATTCCCCCCTCCCTTTCCCCTTTTGTAACCATGATTTTATTTTCTATGTGTGTAAGTCTATTAATGTTTTGTAAATAGATTAATTTGTATTATTTTTTACAGTCCACATATAAGTGATATATAATATTTGTCTCTGAGTTATTTCACTTAGTATATTTTCTAGGTCCATCCATGTTGCTGCAAATGACAATATTTCTCTCTTTTTCATGGCAGAGTAATATTCCATCATGTATATGTACCACATCATCTTTATCCAGTCATCTGTCAATGGACACTTAGGTTGTTCTGTGTCTTGGCTATTGTAAATAGTGATGCTATGAACATTGGAATACATGTATCATTTTGAATTAGAGTTTTCATCTTTTCCAGATTTATGCCCAGGAGTGGGATTGCTGGATCATATGATAACTCTATTTTTAGATTTTTAAGGAACCTCCATACTGTTTTCCATAGTGGTTGCACCAATTTACATTCCCACCAATAATGTAGGAGGGTTCCTTTTTCTCCACAACTTCTCCAGCATATATTATTTGTACTTTTTGATGACAGCCGTTTTGACCATTGTGAGGTAATACCTTATTGTAGTTTTAATATGTATTTCTCTAACAATTAGAAGTGTTAAGCATCTTTTCTTGTGCCTGTTGGCCATCTGTATATTTTCTATGGAGAAATGTCTATTTAGATCTTCTTGTTTTTTTTTAATGTTTTGGCTGCATCAGGTCTTAGTTGTGGCATGCTGGATCTTCCATTGCGGTGCATGGGCTCTTTGTTGTGGTGCATGGGCTTCTCTCTAGTTGTGGCATGCAGGCTCTCAGGTTGTGACCCATGGTCTCCAGAGTGCGTGGGCTCTGTAGTTGTGGCACACAGGCTCTCTAGTTGTGGCATGCGGGCTCAGTAGTTGTGGTGCACAGGCTTAGTTGCCCCATGGTATGTGGGATCTTAGTTCCCTGAGAAGGGATTGAACCAGCATCCTCTGCATTGCAAGATGGATTCTTAACCACTGGAACACCAGGGAAGTCCTCTTCTGCCCATTTTTGATTGGGTTATTTGTTTTCTGATATTGAGTTGTATGAGCTGTTTGTATATTTTGAAAATTAATCCATTGTCAGTCACATAATTGGCAAATATTTTCTCCAGTCTTTAGATTATCTTTCAATTTGGTTGACAGTCTCCTTTGCTGTGCTAAATCTTTTAAATTTGAGTAGTTACCATTTGTTTATTTTTGCTTTTATTTATTTTGCCTTTTGGAGACTGATCTAAGAAAATATTGCTACCATTTATGTCAGAGATCGTTTTGCCTATGTTCTTTCTAGGAGTTTTATGGTATCAGGTCTTATATTTAAGTCTTTGAACCATTTTGAGTTTATTTTTGTGTATGGTGTGAGGAAATGTTCTAACTTCATCGATTTGTATGTGGCTCTCCAGCTTTCCCAGCACCACTTGCTGAAGAGACTGTCTTTTCTCCATTCTGTGTTCTTGCATCCTTTGTCAAAGATTAATTGACCATAGGTGTGTGGATTTCTTTTTGGGCTCTCTATTCTGTTTCATTGATCCATATGTCTGTTTTTGTACCAATACCACACTGTTTTGATGACTCTAGCTTTGTAGTATTGTCTAAATCTGGGAGGATTATGCTTCCTGCTTTGTTCTTTTTCTTCAGAATTACTTTGGCAATTCTGGGTCTTTTATGGTTCCATATGAATTTTAGGATTATTTGTTCTAGTTCTGTAACAAATGCCATTGGTAGTTTGCTACGGATTGCATTGAATCTGTACATTGCTTTGGGTAGTAGAGTCATTTTCACAATGTTGATTCTTCCTATCCAAGAACATGGTATATCTCTCCATCTATTTGTATCATCTTTAATTTCTTTCATCAGTGTCTTATAATTTTCTGCATACAGGACTTTTGTCTCCTTAGGTAGGTTTATTCCTAGATATTTTATCCTTTTTGTTGCAATGGAAATGGGAGTGTTTCCTTAATTTCTCTTTCAGATTTTTCATCATTAGTGTATAGGAATGCAAGAGATTTCAGTGCATTAATTTTTTATCCTGCTACTTTACCAGATTCATGGATTAGCTCTAGTAGTTTTCTGGTAGCATCTTTAGGATTCTCTATGTATAGTATCATGTCATCTGCAAACAGTGACAGCTTTACTTCTTCTTTTCCAATTTGGATTCCTTTTATTTCTTTCTCTTCTCTGATTGCTGTGGCTAAAATATCCAAAACTATGTTGAATAATAGTGGTGAGAGTGGGCAACCTTGTCTTGTTCCTGATCTTACTGGAAATGGTTTCAGTTTTTCACCATTGAGGATGATGTTGGCTGTGGGCTTGTCATATATGGCCTTTATTATGTTGAGGTAGTCAGTCACATAATTGGCAAATATTTTCTCCAGTCTTTAGATTATCTTTCAATTTGGTTGACAGTCTCCTTTGCTGTGCTAAATCTTTTAAATTTGAGTAGTTACCATTTGTTTATTTTTGCTTTTATTTATTTTGCCTTTTGGAGACTGATCTAAGAAAATATTGCTACCATTTATGTCAGAGATCGTTTTGCCTATGTTCTTTCTAGGAGTTTTATGGTATCAGGTCTTATATTTAAGTCTTTGAACCATTTTGAGTTTATTTTTGTGTATGGTGTGAGGAAATGTTCTAACTTCATCGATTTGTATGTGGCTCTCCAGCTTTCCCAGCACCACTTGCTGAAGAGACTGTCTTTTCTCCATTCTGTGTTCTTGCATCCTTTGTCAAAGATTAATTGACCATAGGTGTGTGGATTTCTTTTTGGGCTCTCTATTCTGTTTCATTGATCCATATGTCTGTTTTTGTACCAATACCACACTGTTTTGATGACTCTAGCTTTGTAGTATTGTCTAAATCTGGGAGGATTATGCTTCCTGCTTTGTTCTTTTTCTTCAGAATTACTTTGGCAATTCTGGGTCTTTTATGGTTCCATATGAATTTTAGGATTATTTGTTCTGGTTCTGTGAAAAATGTCATTAGTAATTTGACAGGGATCCCATTAAATCTGTAGATTGCTTTGGGTAGTATGGCCATTTTAACAATAGTAATTCTTTTAATTGAAGAGTATGACATATCTTTGTATTTCTTTGAGTCTTCTTCAATTTCCTTTATCAATGTTTTATACTTCTCAATGTATAGGTCTTTCACCTCCTTGGTTATTTTTTTAATGTGATTTTAAATGGGATTTTTTTTTTTACTTTCTGATATTTCATTGTTGGTATAAAGAAATGCAACAGATTTCTGTATGTTAATCTTGTATCCTACTGCCTTGCTGAATTCATTTATTAGTTTGGATAGTTTTTGTGTGGAGTCTTTAGGGTTTTCTATATAGTATATCATGTCATCTACATATAATGACAATGTTACATGTTCCCTTCCAATTTGGATACCTTTTATTTTTTTCTTCTTGTCTGATTGCTGTCACTAGGACTTCCAATACTATGTTGAATAGAAGTGGTGAGAGTGGGCATCCTTGTCTTGTTCCAGAACTTGGCAGGAAGGCTTTACTTTAACCTTTTTACCGTTGAGTATTATGTTGGCTGTGGGTTTGTCATAAATGGCTTTTATTATGTTGAGATATGTTCCCTCTATACCCACTTTGGTGAGAGTTTTTACTTGAATGGATGTTGAATTTTATCAAATGCTTTTTCTGCATCTGTTGAGATGATCATGTGGGTTTTGGTCTTTTCTTTCATTAATGTGATGCATCCCATTGATTTTGCATATGTTGAACCATCCTTGAGACCTAGGAATGAATCCAACTTGATCATGGTGTGTGATCCTTTTTATGTATTGTTGGATTTGGTTGGTTAAATTTTTGTTGAGGATTTTTCATTTATATTCACTAAAGATATTGGCCTGTAATTTTCTTTTTTGTAGTACCTTTGTCTGGTTTTGGTATCAAGGTGATGGTGGCTTCTTGTAAAGATTCTGGGTGTGTGCCTGCCTCTTCAATCTTATGGAACAGTTTGGGAAAGATAGGTATAAGTTCTCTGTATGTTTGGTAGAATTCCCTAGTGAAGACTTCCAGTCCTGGACTTCTGTTTGCAAGGTGTTTTTTGTTTGTTTGTTTTGCTTTTTAAATTACAGATTCTATTTCACTTCTAGTGATTGGTGTGTTCAAATTATCTGCTTCTTCTTGACTCAATTTTGGCAGGTTGTATGTTTCTGGAAACTTGTCCATTTCCTCTACATTGCCCAGTTTGTTGGCATGTAACTGATCATAGTATTTTCTTATGATTTTTTTGTATTTCTGCAGTATCAGTTGTTATTTCTCCTCTTTCATTTCTTATTTTGTTTATTTGGGTCCTCTCTCTTTTGTTGGTGAAACTGCTTAGAGGTTTGTAAATTTTGTTTATCCTTTCAAAAAGTATCTCTTGGTTTTATTGATCTTTTATGTTGTTATTTTGATCTGTATTTTATTTATTTCCTATCTGATCTTTATTATTTCCTTCCTTCTGCTGACTTTAGGTTTTGTTTGTTCTTCTTTTTCTAATTCTTTTAGGTGGTAGGTTAGGTTGTTTATTTGAGATTTTTCTTATTACTTGAGGAAAGCCTGTATCGCTGTGAACTTCCCTCTTAGAACTGCTTTTGCTGCATCCCATAGATAATTTTTAAGGTTGTGCTTTTCATTGTCATTAGTCTTGAGCTATTTGCTGTATTTCTCTTTGATTTCATCATTGACCCATTGTTTTTTTCAGTAGCATGTTGTTTAGTCTCTGTGTAATCATTTTTTCCCCCATTTTTCTTTCTGTGATTGATTTCTAGTTTCATAATAGGGTGGTCAGAAAGGATGCTTGAAATAATTCTGTCCTTTTAAATTTACTGAGGCTTGTTTTGTGTCCTAGTATGTGGCCTATCCTAAAGAATGTTCCATGCATGCTTGAAAAGACTGTGTATTCTGGGGGTTTTTTTGGATGTTTTGTCCTGTAAATATCAATTAAATTCAAGTATTCCATTGTGTCATTTAGGATCTGTTGCCTTATTAATTTTCTGTCTGGAAGATCTGTCCACTGACGTTAGTGGGGTGTTAAAGTCTCCTAACATTAATATATTACTGTCAATTTTTTCCTTTATGTATGTTAGTATGTTTTTATGTATTTAGGTGCTCCTATATTGGGTGCATATATGTTAATGAGTATAATGTCCTCTTCTTTTATTGATCCCTTTATTATATGGTTTCCTTCTTTATCTTTCTTTATGAACTTTGTTTTAACACCTCTTTTGTCTGATATGAGTATTGCTACCCCTGCTTTCTTGTCATTTCCATTTGCATGAAATATCTTTTTCCATTCCCTCGCTTTCAATCTGTGTGTGTGTTTTGCACTACAGTGAGTCTCTTGTAGGCAGTATATTATAGGTTCTTGCTTTTTTATCCAACCTGTCACTCTGTTTCTTTTGATCAGAACATTTAGTCCATTAACTTTTAAAGTAATTATTGATAAGTATGTATTTATTGCCACTTTAAGCCTTGTTTTCCAGTTGATTTTCTAATTCTTCTTTGTTCCTTCTTCTTTTTGTTTTTCCTTTTGTAGTTTGATAGTTTTCTTTTGTATTATGCTTGAGTTCCTTTATTTTGGGTTTTTGTGAATCTATTGTGTTTTTGATTTGTGGTTACCCTGGTTTTCAAGTATGTTTACCCATAACTATACCTATTTGCTTTAGACTAATAGTTGTATAAGTTCAAACACACTCCAAACAATCTACATTTTTTACTTTCCTCCCCCACATTTTGTGGTTTTGATGTCCTATTTTACATCTTTATGTTTATCCTTTTGTTGTTAATTGTAGTTATAATTGCTTGTGCAGAAAATTTGTTTTTAATCTGTATACTAGCTTATTTAAGTGATCCTCAATCCTTTTATATATTTGCCTCTCCTATTGTGTTTTCCCCTTTGCTATAGATTCTTCTTTTCTATTTAGAGAAGATCTTTCAATATTTCTTTTAGGTTAGCTTTAGTATCGCTGTATTCTTTTAGTTTTTGCTTGTCTGAGAAATTATTATTTTCTCCTATTCTAAATTATAATCTTGCTGGATAGAGTACTCTAGGTTGTAAGTTTTTCCCTTTCAGGATTTTAAATATATCATGCCACTCCCTTCTGGCCTGCAAAGTTTCTGTAGAAAAATCAGCTAATAGCCTTATGGGGGTTCCCTCGTAACTGACTCTTTGTTTTATCTTCTCACCTTTAGAATCCTCTCTTTATCTTTACCTTTTGTCATTTTAATTATTATATGTCTTGATGTGAGTCTGTTTGGGTTCACCTTGTTTGAGACCCTCTGTGCTTCCTGTACCTGGATATATGTTTCCTTCTTTAGGTTTGGGAAGTTTTCAGCCATAATTTCCTCGAACACATTTTCGATTCCCTTTTTTCTTTCTTCCCCTTCTGGAACTTCTATTATGCATAGGCTAATTTTATATTATCCTGTACATCTCATATGTTGCTTTCATTTTTTTCTTTTGTCTTTCTGTCTGCTGTTTTGATTGAGTGACTTCCATTATTCTATCTTCCAGATTACTTATTCATTCTTCTGCATTGTTTTCTCTGCTATTCACTGCTTTTAGCTCAGTTTTTATCTCAGCAATTGAGTTATCTAATTTTGATTGGTTCCTCTTTATAGTTTCTAGATCTTTGTTAAAATGATATATCCATAAACGTTCATAATGCTTTTAACATTTTTATTACCTCTTTTTGAACTTGGCATCTAGTAGACAGAAGAGGTCTATTTCATTGTTTGTTCTTTCAGGGGATTTCCCTTTTTCTTTTAATTGGGAGTAGTTCCTCTACTTTTTCATTTTAAATTTCTCTGTCTCTTTGAATTTAGGAGAATCAGTTATCTACTGTGGTCTTGAAGGGCTGTTTTTATGTGGGAACATCACTGTGAGACCCCAGTATTTTTGGTGAGAGGGCAGGTTTTGGTATGGATGCCTGACACATCTTTCCTCAGAGTGTGCTGGCCATTATCCCCTTGATAAGGAGGTGTGGTTTATGTTGTGGTGACCAGAGCCTGCACTGGATGTTGGGTGGGGTCTCCTCTTTGTTCTGTGGCTGTCACAGCTCTGTCAGGGGCAGGGTCTGCTCCTCAGTTCTTGAAGTAAAAACTCTGAGGTTCCAGTTCAGTAAGGCTCTGTTGCCCTTAAGTGTGTTTTCTATCCCCAAGGAAGTGAGTGCTGCAGCAAGCGAGGCCCATGTGGTCACAGTGGACCTATGTGCCATCCACTCAGGCATCCTCCATTTTGTTCAGAAGTAGCCCAAGTTTGCGTCCCGTTCTTTGTTGTGTTCCTCCCGGACCTAGTGTTAGCTTGGCACCGTGGGTGGTGATGTTATGGATTCAGGAATCGAGGAGGTTGTGCCGCCACCTAAAACTTGGGCTGCCTCTGTGGTAGGACTCTCCCAGGGCCTGTCCACCCCACATCTGGCTTTAGGCTCTGGTGTGAAGTATGTGGGACTGAAGCACTCCCACTGGGAGATAAGCCCGCTGTGTACTCCTCCCCAGAGGCAGTCTGTTGGGAATGTGCCATTGTGTGATGCCACCTGCCACCAGTGTGTGCACTGGTGGGCCCACTGCTGCTGGACCCGCCCCCACTCTGAGAGCATTGATAACGGGCTTCAGTGATGTCAGCCCTGCCCTCTGCCATGTGCTTGCTCACAAAGTCCCCCACCAGCAGAGCCACACACTGTCATGTGCAGCTGTCAATGTGGCTCCTACTGTGGACCCACACCCCACCCTGCCTGCACTGATACTGGGGATCCTATGGAAGACCTATGCCTTTCCCTGCATATGCTAACAATGGTGGCCTGGACCACACTCTAAGCCCTTCGTGCTATCCCTGCGCAGCTAGACTGAGACCTTTCCCAGGATCTGTCGCTGAAATCCAAGTTTCAGCATCTAGCCTCTACATGTACCAGCAGCCCCTCCCAGCGTGTTTTGGGCTGTGAAATGCAGCAGCCTGGCAGCCATCAGCACTGGTATCTCTCCACTCTGACTGCCACCAAACCATCACATTCACACAAAGGAGACCAGGCCTCTTCAGCTACCTATCTGCACCGCAGGTCTCCCAACTGGCAAAGGGAGTTCCCAGGGCACAGGTGGGAACATTTCCTCTTTCTCAGCTTCCTCCCAGGGGCACTAGTCCTGTCCCGATGACTTTCTTTTTATTGTTGTTGTTCTTACCCAGTTACATGGAGATCTTTCTTACAGCTTTGGTTGTATAAGAGACCTTCTAACAGTTTTCAGTTGGTTTTCTGTGAGAATTGTTCCACATGTAGATGTATTTTTGATGTGTTTGTCAGGGGAGATGAGCTCCGTGTCCTTCTGCTCCACCATCTTGATCTCTTCTACCTCATTTTGCTTTTATCGGTCGGTCTTATTTGTAAGCTTTTCTGTGTATGTGGCTAGCCCAAATTTTATAATTAATATAGTCTCAAAATCCGTACCTTTAATCTGACTCCAGATTCTAGGGTAGAGAATCTGATTGGCTCCAATTGTGTCAGTAGCCTGGTACTGATCCAGTTGTCCATTTGGGGGACATAGTTTTACATGAAGTATTAGAGGTACCAGGAGTCTACCCATGTGCTTATCAGTGCAAAATGATGAGCTTAAAGCAGGAACTGTGTTTGATATTATATTTTATAAGTGTGTTCATCATCTTTTATTTTTATATTATCTACTTCACGTAGTATAGAACTATGTACATAATGAACGATTTTTTTCTAATCCTGCCAATCAGAATCAGAAGTCAATATTTATTGAGAACCTACTAGGAAATTCACACATTGCCATTTATTCCACAGAAAATACTCATGGAGCAAATATTAGTATCCTGATAATGTTGGTTATTTAAATACTGAGTCACAAAAATACTAAGTGACTTGCCCACAATCACACTACAAGTAGATACTAGAGGAGCCTCCTCGGTCTTACCCCCAAACCACATGCAGTCACCTTCTATTGTCAACCATTACCCACACTGCCGCTAACCCATCAAAGGACCCTGAGAAAAATGTGGGGTAGATTTAAAAAACCCTCTAATTCTCTTCAGCTCTACATTAGTGTAGTAGCTAAGTGTATGGAACTCATATTGTGATTTTAGATTGGTGATCTAATCTCTGTGTTTCAGTTTCCTCATCTGTGAAAGGGAGATGAGGAAATGTGATGAGGAAATTGAAATGTACTTTCTACATTTTTTTCTTTTTTTTATTAAAGTATAGTTGATGTACAATATAGTGATTTTCAATTTTTAAAGGTTATATTCCATTTACAGTGATTATGAAACATTGGCTATATTTCCTGTGTTGTACAGTATAGCTTTGTGGCTTATTTTATGCATAATAGTTTGTACCTCCCACTCCCCCACCTCTATATTGCCCCCTCACTGGTAACCACTAGTTTGTTCTCTATATCTGTGAGTCTGCTTCTTTTTTTGTTATATTCACTAGTTGTATTTTTTAGATTCCACATGTAAGCGATATCATACAGTATTTGTCTTTGTCTGACTTATTTCACTTAGCACAATACCCTCCAAGTCCATCCATGTTGTTGCAAATGGCAAAATTTCATTCTTTCTTATGGCGATATCATACAGTACTTGTCTTTCTCTGTCGGACTTATTTCACTTAGCATAATACCCTCCAAGTCCATCCATGTTGCTGCAAACAGCAAAATTTCTCTTTATGGCTGAGTAGTATTCCATTGTATATATATACCACATCTTCTTTGTCCATTCATCTGTTGATAGACACGTAGGTGGCTTCCATGTCTTGGCAATTGTAAATAATGCTGCTATAAATATTGGATTGCCTGTATCTTTTTTAATTAGAGGGGTTTTTTCAGGTATATATCCAGGAGTGAAATTGCTGGGTCATATGATATTTCTATTTTTAGTTTTTTGAGAAACTGCCATACTGTTTTCCACAGTGGCTGCACCAATTTACCTTCCCACCAACAGTGTATGAGAGTTCCTTTTTCGCCACATGCTTGCCAACATTTGTTATTTGTGTTCATTTTGATGACAGACATTCTGACAGGTGTGAGGTGATATTTCATTGTGGTCTTGATTTCCATTTCCATGATGATAGCCATGTTGAGCATCTTTTCATGTGCATGTTAGCCACCTGCATGTCATCTTTGAAAAAATGTCTATTCAAGTGTCTGCCCATTTTTAATTGGGTTGTTTGTTTCTTTGATGTTGAGTTGTGTGAGCTGTTTATACACTTTGGATATTAACCCCTTATCATTTATGTCATTTGCAAGTATTTTCTCCAATTCAGTAGGTTGCCTTTTCATTTAGTCAGTGGTTTCCTTTGCTGTGCCAAATATTTTAAGTTTAATTATGTCCCATTTGTTTATTTTAGCTTTTATTTCCTTTGCTTTAGGAGACAGATCCAATGAGAGATTGCAACAATTTATGTCAGAGTGTTCTGCCTATGGTTTCCTCTAGGAGTTTTATGGTTTCCAGTCTTACTTTTAGGTCTTTAATCCATTTTGAGTTTATTTTTGTATATGGTGTTGGAGACTGTTTTCCTTTCATACTTTTACACGTAGCTGTCCAGTTTTCCCATCACCACTTACTGAAGAGACTGTGTTTTCTCCATTATATAGTCTTGCCTCTTTCGCTGTAGATTGATTGACCATAATAAGTGTGTGGGTTTATTTCTGGGCTCCCTATTCTGCTCAGTTTATCTATGTGTCTGCTTTGGCCCCAGTACCATACTGTTTTTATTACTGTAGCTCTTTAGTATAGTCTGAAGTCAGGGAGTCTGATTCCTTCATCTCTGTTCGTCTTTCTTAAGGTTGTTTTGGCTATTTGTGGTCATTTGCATTTCCATACAAATTTTCAAATTATTTCTTCCAGTTCTGTGAAAAATGCTGTTGGTATTTTGATAGGGATTGCATTGAATTTGTAGTTTGCCTTGGGTAGTATGGTCATTTTAACAATATTAATTCCTCTGATCCAAGAACATGGTATATCTTTCTATCTGTGTCATCTTCAGTTTCTTTCATCAGTGTCTTATTATTTTCTAAGTACAGGTATTTTTCCTCCTTAGTTAGGTTTATTCCTAGGTCTTTCACTCTTTTTAATGTGATGGTAAATGGGATTCTTTCCTTAATTTCTCTTCATGATACTTCATATTTAGTGTTGAGAAATGCAAAAGATTTCTGTATATTAATTTTATATCCTACAACTATGCCAAATTCATTGAGCTCCAGTAGTTTTCTGGTGGCATCCTTAGGATTTTCTATGTATAGCATCATCTCATCTGCAGACAGTGACAGTTTTACTTCTTCCTTCCCAATTTGGATTCCTTTTAATTCTTTTTCTTCTCTGAAGGCTTTGGCTAGGGCTTCAAATACTCTGTCAAACAAAAGCGGTGAGAGTGGGCATCCTTGTATTTTTCCTGATCTTAGAGGAAATGCTTTCAGCTTCTGACCAATGAATAGGCTGTAAGCTGTGGGTTTGTCACATATGGCCTTTATTATGTTAAGGTATGTTCCCTCTGTGCTCACTCCTGGAGAGTTTTTATCATGAAAGGATGCTGAATTTTATCAAAATCATTTTCTGCATTTACTGAGATAATCATATTTTTTAACAACTTTATTGGAGTATAATTGCTTTACAATAGTGTGTTAGTTTCTGCTTTACAACAAAGTGAATTAGTTATACATATACATATGTTCCCATATCTCTTCCCTCTTGCGTCTCCCTGCCTCCCACCC
>NC_041229.1:89149002-89150930 GCF_002837175.3 Physeter macrocephalus | reverse complement strand
TTTCTATCCTGTTCCATTGATCTATATTTCTGTTTTTGTGCCAGTACCATACTGTCTTGATTACTGTAGCTTTCTAGGTAGTCTGAAGTCAGGGAGCCTGATTCCTCCAGCTCCATTTTTCGTTCTCAAGATTGCTTTGGCTATTCGGGGTCTTTTGTGTTTCCATACAAATTGTGAAATTTTTTTGTTCTAGTTCTGGAAAAAATGCCAATGGTAGTTTGATAGGGATTTCATTAAATCTGTAGATTGCTTTGGGTAGTAGAGTCATTTTCACAATGTTGATTCTTCCAATCCAAGAACACGGTATATCTCTCCACCTATTTGTATCATCTTTAATTTCTTTCATCAGTGTCATTTTGTTGAGGATTTTTGCATCTATGTTCATCAGTGATATTGGGCTGTAGTTTTCTTTCTTTGTGATGTCTTTGTCTCGTTTAGGCACGGTGATGGTGGCCTCATAGAATGAGTTTGGGAGTGTTCCTCCCTCTGCTATCTTTTGAAAGAGTTTGAGAAGGATAGGTGTTAGCTCATCTCTAAATGTTGGATAGAATTTGCCTGTGAAGCCATATGGTCCTGGGCTTTTGTTCCTTGGAAGATTTTTAATCACAGTTTCAATTTCAGTGCTTGTGATTGGTCTGTTCATATTTTCTATTTCTTACTGGTTCAGTTTCTGCAGGTTGTGCATTTCTAAGAATTTGTCCATTTCTTCCAGGTTGTCCACTTTATTGGCATAGAGTTGCTTGTAGTAATCTCTAATATTCTTTTGTATTTCTGCAGTGTCCATTGTTACTTCTCCTTTTTCATTTCTCTAGTTGCTTTAGGTGCAAAGTTAGGTTGTTTATTCGAGATGTTTCCTGTTTCTTAAGGTATGATTGTATTGCTATAAACTTCCCTCTTAGAACTGCTTTTGCTGCATCCCATAGGTGTTGGGTCGTCGTGTCTCCTTTGTCATTTGTTTCTAAGTATTTTTTTGATTTCCTCTTTGATTTCTTCAGTGATCACTTCTTTACTCAGTAGTGTATTGTTTAGCCTCCATGTGCTTGTATTTTTTACAGATCTTTTCCTGTAATTGATATCTAGTCTCATAGCATTGTGGTCGGAAGATATACTTCATACGATTTCAATTTTCTTAAATTTACCAAGGCTAGATATGTGACCCAAGTTATGATCTATCCTGGAGAATGTTCCATGAGCACTTGAGAAAAATGTGTATTCTGTTGTTTTTGGATGGAATGTCCTATAACTATCAATTAAGTCCATCTTGTTTAATGTACCATTTAAAACTAGAGTTTCCTTATTTATTTTCATTTTGGATGATCTGTCCATTGGTGAAAGTGAGGTGTTAAATTCCCCTACTATGATTGTGTTACTGTCGATTTCCCATTTTATGGCTGTTAGCATTGTCTTATGTATTGAGGTGCTCCTACGTTGGGTGCATAAATATTTACAGTTGTTATATCTTCTTCATGAATCAATCCCTTGATTATTATGAAGTGTCCTTCTTTGTCTCTTGTAATAGTCTTCATTTTAAAGTCTATTTTGTCTGATATGAGAATTGCTACTTCAGCTTTCTTCTGATTTCCATTTGCATGGAATATCTTTTTCCATCCCCTCACTTTCAGTCTGTATGTGTCCCTAGGTCTGAAATGGGTTTCCTGTAGACAGCATATATATGGGTTTTGTTTTTGTATCCATTCAGCCAGTCTGTGTCTTTTGGTGGGAGCATTTAATCCATTTACATTTAAGGTAATTATCGATATGTATGTTCCTGTTACCATTTATTTAATTATTTCGGGTTTGTTCTTGTAGGTCTTTTCCTTCTCTTGTGTTTCTTGCCTAGAGAAGTTCCTTTAGCATTTGTTGTAAATCTGGTTTGGTGGTGCTGAACTCTCTCAGCTTTTGCTTGTCTGTAAAGGTTTTAATTTCTC
>NC_041229.1:89141720-89147266 GCF_002837175.3 Physeter macrocephalus | reverse complement strand
GATCTTGTCTATCTGGTGGGCAGATCCACGTCTGGTGGTGTGTTTTGGGGTGTCTGTAGCCTTATTATGATTTTAGGCAGCCTCTCTGCTAATGGATGGGGCTGTGTTCCTGTGTTGCTAGTTCTTTAGCATAGGGTGTCCAGCACTGTAGCTTGCTGGTCCTTGAGTGAAGCTGGGTCTTGGTTTTGAGATGGATACCTCTGGGAGCTTTTCGCCGTTTGATATTACGTGGAGCTGGGAGGTCTCTTGTGGACCAGTGTCCTGAAGTTGGTTCTCCCACCTCAGAGAGACAGCCTTGATCCACACGTCTCAGAATAAAAGGGAGAAAAAATAGAAAGAAAGAGAGAGAGAGGGAGGGAGGGAGGGAGGGAGAGAGAGAGAGAGACAGAAAGAAGATAAAATAAAGGAGGATAAAATAAAATAAAGTTATTAAAATAAAAAATAATTATTAAGAAGAAAAATTTTAAAAAGTAAAACAAAACAAAACAAAACAACCAGGATGTCAGAATCCTAGGACAAATGGTGAAAGCAAAGCTATAAAGACAAAATCTCACACAGAAGCATACACATACACACTCACAAAAAGAGAAAAAGGGGAAAAAAATAATATATCTTGCTCCCAAAGTCCGCCTCCTCAATTTGGGATGATTTGTTGTCTATTCAGGTATTCCACAGATGCAGGGTACATCAAGTGGATTGTGGAGCTTTAATCCGCTGATTCTGAGGCTGCTGGGAGAGGTTTCCCTTTCTCTTCTTTGTTCGCACAGCTCCAGGGGTTCAGCTTTGGATTTGGCCCCGCCTTGCGTGTAGGTTGCCTGAGGGCGTCTGCTCTTCGCTCAGACAGAACGGGGTTAAAGGAGCAGCAGATTCGGGGCCTCTGGCTCACTCAGGCCGGGGGGAGGCAGGGCTACGGATGCGGGGTGAGCCTGCGGCAGCAGAGGCCAGCATGACGTTGCATCAGCCTGAGGCGTGCTGTGCGTTCTCCCGGGGAAGTTGTCCGTGGATCACGGGACCCTGGCAGTGGTGGGCTGCACAGGCTCTTGGGAGGCGACGTGTGGAGAGTGACCTGTGCTCACACACAGGCTTCTTGATGGCTACAGCAGCAGACTTAGCCTCTCATGCCCTTCTCCGGTGTCCACGCTGATAGCCGCAGCTTGTGTCCGTTTCTGGAGCTCCTTTAAGAGGACCAGGAAACAAAGAGGCAAGAAAAAGTCTCTTGTCTCTTCGGCAGCTCCGCGCCCGTCTCTGGAGCTCCTTTAAGCGGCGCGCTTAATTCCCTCTCCTTGCGCCCCAGGAAGCAAAGAGGGAAGAAAAGGTCTCTTGCCCCTTCGGCAACTCCAGACTTCTCCCGGACTCCCTTCTCCCGGACTCCCTCCCTCCATGGTGCACTAACCCCTTCAGGCTGTGTTTTCGCCGCCAGACCTCTCCCTGCGATCCCATCCGACCCGACTGATCCCATCCGACCCGACCGAAGACCGAGCCTCAGCTCCCAGCCCACGCCCATCCCCCATCCCGGTGGGTGAGCAGACAAGCCTCTCGGGCTGGTGAGTGCCGCTCGGCACCGGTCCTCTGTGTGGGAATCTCTCTGCTTTGCCCTCCGCACCCTGTTACTGCGCTCTCTCTCCTCCATGGCTCCGAAGCTTCCCCCTCTGCCACCTGCAGTCTCCGCCCATGAAGGGGCTTCTAGTGTGTGGAAACCTTTCCTCCTTCACAGCTCCCTCCCACTGGTGCAGGTCCCGTCCCTATTCTTTTGTCTCTGTTTATTCTTTTTTCTTTTGCCCTACCCAGGTACGTGGGGAGTTTCTTGCCTTTTGGGAGGTCTGAGGTCTTCTGCCAGCAATTTTTTTTTTTTTTAGATTCCATATATATGTGTTAGCATACGGTATTTGTTTTTCTCTTTCTGACTTATTTCACTCTGTGTGACAGACTCTAGGTCTAGGTCCATCCACCTCACTACAAATAACTCGATTTTGTTTCTTTTTATGGCTGAGTAATATTTCATTGTATATAAATTGACACACCCACTATGGAGAACAGTATGGAGATTCCTTAAAAAACTAAAAATAGAACTACCATATGACCCAGCAGTCCCACTACTGGGCATGTCTCTTTTTGAATTATGAAAACCATAATTCAAAAAGAGACATGTACCACAGTGTTCATTGCAGCACTATTTACAATAGTCAGGACATGGAAGCAGCCTAAGCCTAAGTGTCCATTGAGAAATGAATCAGATGGTTTTTACTCTAAAGTTTGTTAAGGTGGTCTATCACATTGATTGCTTAGCAGATATTGAAAAATCCTTACACTCCTGGGGTAAATCCCACTTGATCATGGTGTATGATCCTTTTAAATGTATTGTTGGATTTGTTTGCTAATCTTTTGTTGAGGATTTTTGCATCTATGTTCATCAGTGATATTGGCCTGTAATTTTCTTCTTTTGTGATAACCTTGACTGGTTTTGGTATCAGGGTGATGCTGGCCTCATAGAAAGAGTTCAGAAGTGTTCCTTCCTCAGCAGTTTTTTCGGATAGTTTGAGAAGGATATGTTTTTTATTCTTGTCTAAATGTTTGGTAGAATTCTCCTGTGAAGCCATCTGCTCCTGGACCTTTATTTGTTGGGAGTTATTTAATTATTGTTTCAGTTTCATTACTGGTAATTGGTCTATTCATATTTTCTATTTCTTCCTAATTTTGTCTTGGGAGATTGTACATTACTAAGAATTTGTCCATTGTTTCTAGGTTGTCCATTTTATTGGCATATAGTTGTTCATAGTAGTCTCTTATAATCTTTTGTGTTTCTTTGGTGTGAGTTGTAATTTCTCCTTTTTCATTTCTGATTTTATGGATATGAACCCTCTTCCATTTTTTGATTAGTCTGGCTAAAAGTTTATAATTTTTGTTTATCTTTTCACTTTCATTGATCTTTTCTATTTTTTTAGTCTCTATTTCTGCTATGATATTTATGATTTCTTTCCTTCTATCTTTGTGTTTTGTTTCTTCTTTCTCTGGTTCCTTTAGGTATAAGGTTAGGTTGTTTGAGATATTTCTTGTTTCCTGAGGTTAGCTTACATCTCTATAAACTCCCCTCTTAGAACTTCTTTTGCTGCATCCCATAGATTTTGTATTGTCATGTTTTTGTTTTCATTTGTCTCTTGGTATTTTCTTATTTTGTCTTTGATTTCTTAGGGACCCCTTGTTTGTTTAGTAGAATATTTTTAGCATCCATGTGTTTGTGTTTTTTGCAGTTTTTTTATGTAGTTGATTTCTAGTCTTATAGCATTGTGTTTGGAAAAGGTGCTTGAAATGATTTTAATTTTCATAAGTTTACCGAGGCTTCCTTTGTGGCCTAGCATGTGGTCTGTCCTGGAGAATGTTCCATGTACACTTGAAAAGAATGTGTATTCTGCTGTTTTCAGATGGAATGCTCTATATATGTCAATTAAGTCTTTTTGATTTAATGTGTCCTGTAAGGCCTGTGTTTCCTTATTGATTTTCTGTCTGAATTATCTGTCCATTGATGTAAATGGGGTGTTAAGGGTCTGCAACTATTATTCTGTTGCTGTCAATTTTTCCTTCTATAGCTGTTAGTATTTGCCTTATATATTGAGGTGCTTCTGTGTTAGGTGCACATTTACAATTATTATACCTTCATCGATTGATCCCTTTATCATTTCATAGGGTCCTTCTTTGTCTCTTATTACAGTATTTATTTTTAAGTCTATTTTGCATGATATACGTATTGCTACTCCAGCTTTCTTTTGATTTCCATTTGCGTGGAATACCTTTTTCCATTCTCTCACTTCCAATCTTTGTGTGTCTTTAGATCTGAAGTGAATCTCTTGTAGGCAGCATATATATGGGTCTTGTTTTGGTATCTATTCAGCCACTCTGTCTTTTGATTGTAGCACTTAGTCCATCTCCATTTAAGGTAATTATAGATATGTATGTTCCTATTGCCATTTTGTTAATTGTTTGGGGGTTGTTTTTGTAGGTCTTTCTTTTCCATTCTTATTTTATTCTCTTATTTAGTTTTATGTTTGGATTCCTTTTTCTTTTTTGTGGGTGTATCAGAGATTTTTGGTTTGTCATTACCATGAGGTTTTACATAGCACTCTGTATATAAATGTGGTAGTTTTAAGTTGCTGATCTCTTAATTCCAAATGCGTTTTAAAAACCCTCCATTCGTACTCTCCTCTCCTCATGATTACTGTTTTTGCTCTCATATTTTACATTAAATTGCTTTTTGTATCCCTTAGCTGCTGATTGTGGATATAGATGATTTCACTACTTTTATTTTTTAATCCTTCTACTAGCTTTGTGCGTGGATGTTTTCCTATGTTTACTATATGTTTGCCTTTACTGGTGAGCGTTTTCATTTCATAATTTTCTTATTTCTAGTTGTAGCCTTTTCTTTTTCACTTAGAGAAGTTCCTTTAACACTTGTTATAAAACTGGTTTGTGGTGCTGAGCTCTTTTATCTTTTGCTTATCTGTAAAGCTTTGGATTTCTCTATAAAATCTGAATGAGAACCTTGATGGGTAGAGTGTTCTTGGTTGTAGGTTTTTCCCTATTATGACTTTAAACATATCGTGCCACTCCCTTCTGGCCTGCAGAGTTTCTGTTGAAAAATCAGCTAATAGCCTTATGGGAGTTCCCTTGTCTGTTACTTGTTGCTTTTCACTTGCTGTATTTAATACTCTCTCTTTATCTTTAATTGTCATCATTTTATTTTCAGTGTATCTTGTTGTACTCCTCCTTGGGTTAATCCTGTATGGGACTCTGTGCTTCTTGGACTTGGGTGAAAGTTTCCTTTCCCATGTTAGGGAAGTTTTCAGCTATTATCTCTTCTAATATGTTCTTAGTCCCTTTCTCTCTGTTCTCCTTCTGAGACCATGTAATGCAAATATTAGTGCACTTGATCAATTTAAGACATCTCTTAAATTGTCCTCATTTCTTGTTATTCTTTTTTCTTTTTTTTTTCAGTGTCAGTGATTTCCACTACTCTGTCTTCCAGCTTACTAATCCATTTCTCTGTATCGTTTTGTATACTGTTGATTCCTTCTAGTATATTTTTTATTTCTGTTATTGTATTCTTCATCTCTGTTTGGCTGTTCTTTATATTTTCTAACTCTCTGTTAAAAAATTCTGACTTCTCGATCTGTGCATCTATTCTTCTGAGTTCTTTTTTTTAATTTTTTTAAGTGGTCACTTCTTAAGAGTTTATTTTTAGACTTTAATAAATATGTCTTCTCTATTTTTTCATAGCAGTGATTCATTTCCCAGGGTTAATAATGCCAAAGTGGACCAGTATTAGGCTTGACGGTGTGATGTTGCTATCTGTTTAGCTATCCTTTCTTTTATTTAACAAAAAAATTTTTTTAACATCTTTATTGGAGTATAATTGCTTTATAGTGGTGTGTTATTTTCTGCTTTATAACAAAGTTAATCAGCTATACATATACATATATCCCCATATCTCCTCCCTCTTGCTTCTCTCTCCCCCCCTCCCTATCCCACCCTCCTAAGGTGGTCACGAGTTCTTT
>NC_041229.1:89139943-89141671 GCF_002837175.3 Physeter macrocephalus | reverse complement strand
ATCTCCTCCCTCTTGCTTCTCCCTCCCCCCCTCCCTATCCCACCCTTCTAAGGTGGTCACGAGTTCTTTGATCATCTTTATGACCATTACCCCGAGCTCTTTCTTGGGTAGATTGTCTCCATTTCACTTAGTTGTTCTTCTGGGGCTTTATTTCATTCCTCATCTGAAACATGTTCCTCTTTCACCTCATTTTGCCTAAGTTGCTATTTTTATTTTTATATATGTGATAGGTTAGTTATGTTTCTCCACTTGGAGAAGTGCTTTTTATAAGAGATGTTTTATGTGTCCCAGCAGTGTACTGCCCTCTTCTAACCCAAGCTATATGCTCTAGGTGTTACCCCTGTGAGGGCTGAATGCGTCCTTCTGTTGTGGTAGGCTGACTGTGTGCACAGTCTGGTAGGCTTGGTTGGACCCTGGTCTGGTTGGTTGCCAGACCCTGCCTTGTGCAGAGGCTGCCAGCTGTTGGTTGGTAGGGCCTAGTCAGGGGGCAGATTACTGCAGAACCCCTGGAGGCTCTGGGACTAGTGCTGGCTCATTGTTGGGCAGAGTTGGGTCCAGAAGACTCTGGGGCTGTTGCCTGCCCACTGTTGGGTGAATCCAGATCCTGGGGTGGTTAGTGCCAGACTACTGCAGGCAGAGCTGGTACCTGGAGTCTGGCTGCAGGACCCAGGTATCTCAGAGCTGTCAGATTGCTGGGGGTGGGGGGGGTCTTGACACAGGTGGTACAGAGGTCCAGGGTGTCCTGAAGCTTGTGTTGGCCTGCAAGTGGGCAAGGCTGTGAGCCAGTTGGTCCCAGGGCAGTGTTTGGCCTGCTGTGCACAGGCTGGGTCTTCAAGCTGTGGGAGTGTGGTTTTCTTGCATCTGGCATCTGCCCCCTGGTGGGTGAAGCTGGTCCAGAGGCTTGAGGAGGTTTTGTGGAGGACCGAGCCAGTTCCTCTCCACTGGTGGATGGAGCTGGGTCCTGGCCCTCTGGTGGGCAGGGCTGTGTCTAGAGGAAGCTGTGGGATCAGGAGGTCTTAGCAGCCTGTCTGCTGATGGTGGGGCTATGGCCCTGCCCAGTTAGTTGCTTGCCTTGAAGCGTCCCCAAACTGGCACCTACAGGTTGTTGAGTAGGACCAGGTCTAGGCACTAACGAGCTAGAAGGAGAATTCTACAATGGCAGCCTCCAGCACCAGTGTCCACACGGTTGAATAATCTCCCCAAAATGGCTGCTGCCAGTGTCTGTGTTCCCAGAGTGAGCTGCAGCACCCCCACCCCCCGACCTCTCTAGGAGACTCTCCAAGATGTAGGTTTGGCCCAGTCTCCTATCAAGTTATTTCTTTTGTCCTAGGTCCTGGAGAGTGTGAGATTTTGTGTGTGCCCTTTAAGAGTGCAGTCTCTGTTTCCCCTAGAAATTAAGCCCCACTGGCCTTGAAAGCCAAATGCTCTGGGTGCTTGTCTTCCTGGTGCAGGACCGCCAAGCTGGGGAGCCCAATGTAGGGCTCAGAACTCTCATTCCTGTGTGAGAACCTCTGCAATATAATTATTCTGCAGTTTGTGGGTGGCCCACCTGAAACTTGATTATATCGTGAGTCCACCCCTCCTAGCCATCTCTTTGTGGTCCCTTTTTTTTTTTTTTTTTTTTTTGCGTTACACGGGCCTCTCACTGCTCTGGCCTCTCCCGTTGCGGAGCACAGGCTCCGGACGCGCAGGCTCAGCGGCCATGGCTCACGGGCCCAGCCGCTCCGC
>NC_041229.1:89125402-89139884 GCF_002837175.3 Physeter macrocephalus | reverse complement strand
GGGCCCAGCCGCTCCGCGGCATGTGGGATCCTCCCAGACCGGGGCACGAACCCGCGTCCCCTGCATCGGCAGGCAGACTCTCAACCACTGCGCCACCAGGGAAGCCCTGTGGTCCCTTTTTTGTCTTTATTTGTAGAAAATCTTTTTTGGTAGGTTCTGGTCTTTTTCATCAATGGTTGTTCTGCAAATCATTGTGATTTTGGTGTGCTCATGAGAGGAGGTGAGCTCAGGGTCTTTCTACTCCACCATCTTGGCTGATCTCCAGTTTCTACATTATTAAATCATTAAGAATTCAATGACACAATCAAGTATCTGTCACATAGTAGTATCAACAGCTAAGAATTATTGAACATCTGCTCTGTGATAGGTATGTTCTAATTATTTTTCTTGGTTGACACTTTTAATACAATGACCCTATGTTATCCACTTTATACATAAGGAAAATAAAGCAGAAGTTTCCTGTTCAGTTTCACATATCTAGAAAATAATTGGGCCAGCATTCAAACCCAGGCAATCTGCCTCCCTAAAACTAGGGCTCTTAATTATGACACTACACTGCAAACCAAGAAATAGTTAAATAGCAGAGCTTCAGTAATACTAGCTGGTCTTCTGATTTGTTCTATGATGATTCATATCACATAACCCGTGATCTTTCATGAATTATATAACTTGGTTCTATAATATGGATTGTTAATTTATAACCATCCCTTATAAAGTATGCATCAGAATAATCTTTGCATTTTTTTTAAACACAAATGCCTATGGCCACTGAGTCTTGTGACCTTCTAAGGGTGGTGCAAAAACAAGAGTAATTTTAGTCAGCTTCACAGTTGACTTCCTGCTGAAGAACCAATAAATCTGTTTGGGGGGCCTTGTTCACCACAGACGAGCTCACTTACTTTCTACATGAGACTCAACTTTAGTGCCAGTGAATTGGAATGTCCAAGGGTAGGGCCTAGGAAATTTAATAAATTCCCCAGACTAATGTTTTGCACAACAAAATTTGAGATTCATTGTCCTAGGTTAAGACTTAAATGGTCCGAAAAGTTTCTTTCCCAGTGAGGCAACAGGAAAGTCACAGACAAAAGTGCTGGCGATGTCTCCCGTTCACTAACCCACCATGATGTGGAGCTGCCTGGCCTTCATCTTACCCACAGAGCAGAGCAGTTGCTTTGGTATCTTTCAGGTTAGGCGTGCTCCCCTAGCACAATCAATTGTTATGCATTGGATTTTCTTTGGACAAGCCAGCCCCTTCAGTGTTTCCTCAATCAACTAACAGTGAGAAAACTTAGGCTAGGGCATGTTAAAGAAGCTTCTAAGTCAGCCACAAGGTGTGCTGTTTTAATTTGATGTAATTCATAAATTACTGCTGTTACTGATTCTGTTGTAGCTGGTGAACCGTGCTGCTATATAAGGCAGCTACCTTCTGTAGTTGAGGTGTGCCTGAATCCATTGGTCACAGATACAATTTTATAACAGGTGTCATTTACTTAGACTGACACTGCATGTGGAAATCCCTGCTGTTTCCCTTTTGCACACCAGTGAGAGGAAGCTGTTTCTTTGCTGCACTCAAAGTTGTATTGCTGTCAGCTGATGATTCAGAACGCAATAGCTACCTTTTAAAAAAATTCCACTGGGAGACATTTCTCAGTATGGCAAAAATAACCATTTTTGCATCACATTTCTTGTGAAGCAGACAAAGAAACTTGGTATAATAACAAGAAGGGAAAGAATGATCGAATGCAAATAGTTACACATCTGAAGTCCAAATCCTGCATGGGCTTATCGTTTCATAAGGAGCATTGTAGTGAAAGCTACTTCTTTTCTTTTGACATTAACTCATTTTTTTCAACTCTTTTTTTTCTTAGTTCAAGAACACCAAAAATTTTAAGATACACGAATCATTTATTAGCAGGTTTTCAGGAACAAAAATTTTTAAATGGAAGAGTTGTATTGTATTTACCTTCTATTGATTATAAAATACAACACAGACTAAGAAATATTAAAATGTTAAGAAGTAAAAAGTACCTTAAACCTAGCAAATATGGTACATTTATTATGATATTCTTTAGGCCTTTAAAAAACTTTGTCCTCAGTGGCCAAGAGTCAATTTATAATTGTGTTAAAAGGCCTAGGGATAATACTTCCAATCACAAATTAAATTTGATCGGCCTGAGTGCCAATTTGACATGCTGTGTATAATGTGTTCTATTATATTTTTCCTCTTTAGGGAAAAGAAAAACTTTTGAGAAAATAGGTCTGCTTATTACTGTCATTAATAGCTAACACTTGCTATGTGACTGGTACTTTCTAAGCTTGATCTCATTAAATACACACAGAAACCCTAGGGACTAGATACTATCATTAACTCCTGGAGTAGTAATTAGTGCTATTCACCAAATGTTTCTTGCCATCCACCTCCTGGACAATTGATATGATTCCACTCCCCCAAATTCCCTGCCCCTTTTGATATTAGGCCTTTCTGTTGGCCTGAATCCTAAGTAACCATAATGAGTAGAACACCCTGTCCACCCACTTTGGACAGGAGAGAGAAATAAACTTTTATTAGGATACCGAGATATGGGGGTTGTTTACTACTAGCCTATAACCTGTAATGTCCTGACTGGTATATCCTCATTTTCTATTAAGAACTTAGGGTCCTTTCTCCACTCTCATTACAGTCTCCGTTCTTCATTTCCCCCTGAAAATACAGTTCCTTACTGCTCTATTTGTACAGTTTGTTTCAATTCCTGCTCACCTCTTTAATTTCATGGCATAATTTTCTCAGCTCTTCTGCATACCTCCTTTGCAGTTCTCTCAAGTCTTTGATGTTCAATGGAAATCATCGCCCTAAAGTGGCGATGGGGTAGGAAGAGGTTTAAAGTTCCAAAGAAAATCTATTCTGTCACCCATCTACTGAAAGGTAAATGGCAGTGACCATTTTCTGGGCCAGTCTTCAAAGAGAAGCATCTTCATTTTACTCCCTGGCTTGGGAAATAGGCTCATGGCCCCTCAAATATCATGGTCAATTTTTATTGTATATTAAGTTTTTTAACTATGAGTCACTTCTTTAAATGTTATTACAGGACTCTTTAACAATTCTGTCATTATAGTCATTGAGGGTCAAAGTAGAATTAAGCAAGTTGACCCTAGTGTTTGTTTAGATTTAAAAATCTAAACTGTGCCATTTTCTTACGTCTCAAACTTAAGCAATTTAGATAATCACAGTGCCTCAGTATAACATGGGGATTATACTGGAACATACATTTTGAGGTCACTGGAAATATTAAGTAAGTTAATATATTAAAAATTTTGTACAATAAGTTAGTTATTATCACTAATTCCCCCAATGTGGCAGACTGCAGAAGCTCCTAAGGTGAATAGAGCATGTCTTTGCTTTCAGGATCCTCACAGGGGAGGAAGGGACACACACAGATAATTGCAGTGCAGTGTGTTGAATTTTTTTTTTTTTTTTTTTGAGGTAGGTAGGCGGGCCTCTCACTGTTGTGGCCTCTCCCGTTGCGGAGCACAGGCTCCGGACGCGCAGGCTCAGCGGCCATGGCTCACGGGCCCAGCCGCTCCGCGGCATGTGGGATCTTCCCGGACCGGGGCACGAACCCGCGTCCCCTGCATCGGCAGGCGGACTCTCAACCACTGTGCCACCAGGGAAGCCCCACTGTGTTGATTTTTATGATGGCTATAGGTAGAAAGGTATGTGAGCATGGAGGAAGGAGAATTTAATCTTGGCCGAGGGAACCAGAGGAAGCAAGATTTGAGCAGAAATCTAAAATTTAAGTCTTAGTAGGTGGACAAGGAAATTCCTGGCAAGAGGAATAGCAAAATCATGGAGTTCTAAGAGCATAGGCTTAAAGTATAAGGAGAAGGGATCATGAACAGAATCTGGAAAATTAACCAATGGTAGTTTGACACATACTTTGTGTGTGTGTGTGTGTGTGTGTGTGTGTGTGTGTGTGTGTGTGTTCTTTAGCTGTTTCTGTCTGTGTTTTCGGTTTTTATCTTAAGCTACTCTAAATCCTTTTTGCAAGAATGTGAGGTATAAAAACAGATGCTTTTAGACAGCAGTGCTTAGCCCTTAGCACCTTTGTGGGAGTTGTTTGACAGCCAGCTGAGAGTCAGGACAAGAGATGCCTAAAGGTAAGTGGTCCTGGTAATGAAGGAGGAACACAAGCACAGAGGAAGAGCACCATTGGAATAAGCATGGGACCAAAGATTAAGTTAGGCCTTTTCTACTTTTTGGTCATTTCTTGTAACACCTACACTTATTTTGCAATGTCTCTGCACCATTGGTACAAATATTACTTAAGCATTTTTCTTTGTTTCCGTTTAATACTATGATGTCTCATCTTCGGTAATAGTGTCAGTGAATTCAAAAGGTATGTATGTGCTGGTTATAAGTTTCTAATACACATTAAGATAAACATGAAACTAAATTTAAAAATTACTCCATTGCCACTAAAATCATGTCATTTATCCCACCTGGTACATTTATCACATTTTAGAGAAAAGTGTTCTTAACCCATCATGAGAAGATCCTGGCTTGAAGAGAATGACATGTGTACCAGCCCAGCTGTTTCTAGTCATAATGCTTTTCAGAACCAGCAGATTTCTGAAAAGGAGTTAAGTATACTGAGGGAGCAATAAGAAAGAGAGAAAGAATTAAAAAGAGTGAGAATAAAAGGGAAAACCCATCAGATCACTACACACCTTGAGGCACTACAGCGTAGAGGTTCTGACAGTAAAATCTAGCAGCCACTGCGGGCACTCAAATTCTCTCTCTGCTACTTGTGAACTATGTGATCTGAGCAAAATTTCTTACATTCTTTGTATCTCAGTTTTCCCATCTTTAAAACAAGGTTAATCATATCCCGAAAAGGTTTTTGTGAGGAGTGAAAGTTGACGATTGCAGGGTGCCTGAAGTGATGCCAAATAAGTGCAAAATAAATGTTAGGTAACATTATTCATATTAGGTACACTAGTACCATAATGAATTCTTTAATTTAGGGCTTTCTGAAGCCTGCAAGGGATTTTTAAAAACTGCTCAACTGACTCGGTAAAAGAAACCAATTCTACAGTTAGTTCTATATTTGAACGTGCCACAAACACAATTCAATACGGCCCAGGTAATAGTCTTGCATTCAGGATGGTGAAAGGAAAACTTCTGGTCTCCATTGAGATCCTCTTCTTCCAAGTGTGATCCTCTGCCGTATCCCACACCAGAATGGACAGTGGTCCTATTCCATACTTGTGTCAAGGTATCCATGTTCGGATTGGTCACTTCCTTACTGCAGAGTATACTCTGTTTGCAGAAAAAATTTAATCTTTACACTTGCCCTGACTCAAAGTTAACTTTAAGTGCTACTTTAATCAGTTTCCTTCAGATCTTAGATGTTCTGTCTGCTTCACTTTGTAACTTAAGAATGATTAAGTTTAATTTGTTTGGACTTAAAGTTCTCAGCAATATTTACACTTTGCCTCAGGCTCCTTTTCTCCACCTCAATCAGCGTTCTTTGATACTTGTCAGATTTTAATCCACACCATTTCTTGTGTCACATTTATTTCACTTTGGGGGCTCAACCCCCCTGTTCAAAAAAAGGATATAAACATTGCACAAAAGCAAGGAAGCCTTTACAGTGCCTAAGTCATACAGCTCAACGTCTTCTATAGCTGCTACTGATGGCATTTCTGTTTATCCTTATCATTTATGAGACTATGCTATGAGAACTCTCTCTCTAAGCTTTATTTCCTTTAATCCTATGAAATGTCGCTAAACATGGTCAAAGATTCTCGTCTTTGACAAGTTTATGACGGCGCATCACTTATGATGACCATGGAAGTATTTGCAAGGCAAATAAATAATATTTTAGAGAACAGAGTTTCACGGGGTATTTCTTCCCCTGGGTACCCCATAAACCCTTATGCACCTTGAACATGGAGTGTGGTCCTTTGTAGATGCAAGAATAGAATTTTACTAAGTGATTGGGGAGTGTGGCAAATGTTAAAGAAACCAGGTCTATTCAAAGGTAAGGGGAACAACTTGCTGGTCAATAGAGGTCATTTCTAGAATTACAAGAGCAACCTTGCTGAACTTGGAAAAATTATACAGTAAAATATACCAGGAGTCCTTATTCCAGGAATTCTAAAACTGCTAATTATCCACTTTAAGCCTTTTGCTACATTTCGCTCTGGGTCAGCTGCCAGGCTGATTTTTGGCATTCACTTCTGTGCCTTCAGCTTTTGATAGACAAATAGGATAAACTTCTTTCCACCAAGTAGGAGAAATATTTTTCCCCAAATTCAGTAAGAATAAATTACTCATTGAGGGGTAAACAAATTACAAATCACTTCTTAAGGAAAGACCTGGGAAAATATTACCATAGGTTTTCAAAATAAATGTGTTTCTCTACTATGGTTTTTTGTTAAGGAGAAACTCCACATGGTACTTCTAACAGTTGGCACAGCCTTGTCAATTTTTTCAACCATTTTTCTGTCATTTTCTAGGGTCCATATCAAAACAGCTCTATTTTTATTTCTGCTCTTCATCTATTCTCTCATTCACTCTGCCACAGACTCAGTGACCGACCATTTTGATGAGGTTTTTACCGCCCAGAAGTGTCTTCGCACCATTGTTTTCAGTGGCTGTTATAACTGATTCCATCTGCTGTTTGTTCCCCCTTTTGCTGTTGTGTGAAACGTTTCTGAAATACAGCGCGGGAAAGAAATGCGATCCTGCACTGCTGTCCTGTGTTGTGCTGCGCATTCATTTTCAAGCTGCTTTGCTCTGCAGCATTCATTTCTCCAGGAAAATGGCAAAGTGTTGATGCCTTGAGGGGCCGACTTGGCTTTTTTTGTTACTCATAAGTAATTAGAGAAACTGCCACATGTTGTTTTGGATAGTGGTTAAATTCAGAAATGCTGTGAAAGGGGGATATATACAGCTGGATTAAAGATATCCAAAGGCAAATTAGTATTTTCAAAAGCTCAAATGGGTTGATTTGTTACTTCAACCCGCTCGAAAACACCTGGCTCTGCATAAAATTGAAGACTCAGCCTAAGAGAAAAATATGTAACGAGGCACCGCACAGAAAAGAAATCATGGCTGTCTCATTCTCCGCTGCACAATTAACCTTCTGGACAGGAAGATGGCTACGTGTGGGCTGAGGCGTGCCATGAAGTCCCCTCAAAACCCCTTCCTCGCTCTTCCACAGTACCCAGAGTGCCCTTTAGGAATTATTCCTTTGGGTCTTAAAACGGTCTTAATTACTAAAACTCTACTTTTAAATTGTCAGTATCTTCCTTAGAGGATACTTGTACAGGGGTAGGTTTCCTTTAATTGTCTAAACACGTCTGCTAGCCAGGAGGGAAACTATGTTGAAAAGTCGACTTAAGTAGGTTTCTGGGTTGGGGGAGCAGGCATAGCAGGGTAAAGGACAGGAGCATTGAAGAGCTTATAGTGAGTCACTAAAAGCCCAAGGTAGACTCTTAGGATCTCGGTGAGGGATGGAAATTAAGGATGATCTAATAACCACTTGTGTCCCTTAGCCATGCACCAAGTGGATACCTAGTTTACATTTTTTCCTAATGCATTTAATGACAGTGAACCTACTGAGACTTTTTTCCTATCCAGCTATTAACCACTGTTTAATTCAATCCGTCCAGTAAGCCCTTTAATATGTCCATGGCGTAAAGAATACTTCCACTGCCTTCTCAATTAAGCACCAGAACACTCCCTAGGAGTTATAGCAGTAGTCCCATCTGGGCAACACAGAGGGAGGAGACTCAAAGAATGAAGAGGCAGTTGGGGCTCAGGACATACAACCCCAAAATAGGGCACCTTGGCATATTGAATGTCTTAAGCTGAAGGAGTTTGGGGAAATGGTAGAAGCAGAAAGGTCTCTTTGATCTCCTATCCCCCCCTTACTCTATTTCTCTGAAATGGATCATAAAATCCTCATGTGAGAGGAACCCTCCCTATACCCAGAGGAAGGGAGTAGGGACATAAAAGAAGAATCCTAACAAATAGGTCTTTCTAAGGTTCCCCCAGTTTATTACAATGACCTCATACTCCTTAACCTATCATGACTATCCACTCCTCATCAAACCTAGCACAAAAATACAAAGTCTCTTTCTTTGGTTCTTCATTTCCTTATGAAGGATCCTTGTCACATAAAACTTATTTAAATAAACATGTATGCTTTTCTCCTGGTAGTATGTCAGTTTATTTTCATACCCAGCCATGGACCCTAACAGGATCAAGGAAAAACCTTTTTCTCTCCTCTGAGGCTAAAGTAATAGCCAGCAAAATCAGAGTTCTTTTCAATTGTATCAGCTTCTCCCATACATTTCTGACCTAAATCAGGACAGGATCCTGTAACTTCATTGCCAGGGACTATAGAAGTTGCTGTTTCATGGATTATCTCTCAGGTAGGTATGCGCATTGCCCATCTGATCTTTAAGAGAATGCAGCATACTTACAAAGCTACATCATAGTGTAATTTTGCACTTACCTTGGGTATAGATAGGATATTACCAAATACTTCATTCTAAAAGGAGTTGTTAAAATCCAAATGTCTCCTCAACTATACACTTCCAACCTCTGGATCTTAAAAAGAATTAGATGTCAAGACCCTTTATCATCCTGAAAACACACACACAGCCTCCATCCCTACAAATAATAACAATGACAAATATAATAATGGTCAAGAATTTATAGACACTGCCATAACCAGTAGTCTGCCAGTCTCCTTGTCTATGAACTCTGACCTACAGGACTGGTATTTTCATGGAAAACTGAGACTGTTTCCAGGAAAATCAGATCATGAAGGGATGAAGTGAACCAGGAGAAAAATGTCTTGAAGCAGTTTTCAGCTATCCGAAATCTATAGCTGAGGATTGGGGAGCAATGCCCAGCAGTTGATGATTATATGATCTTCTGCAAATCATTCATGAACTCCAATCCTCAGCTTATTTAGTTGTAAAAAAGCAGGAGAGACACTCATCAAAAGGTTTTCAGTCCTGTCTGTGGAGGCTTTTAGTTTTTGTAGTCACCTCAAGGGTCACTGCAGGGTTGTGGGGAGAGAGCAGTTGGGTGAGGCTCCAGTCACACGCTGTCCCTTCCCCTACCCCCCCACTGCCCGCCGCCCTTACCAGGGGAAGGGCATCTTCAGATGCTGGAACAGCCTCCTCAAAGCACAGCTTTCATTATCAATATCCTTCTCAAAATGGACCCACATTGTCCTGAAAATAAAGTTAGACTTCAGGTCTGTAATGTTGCACCCCAAATAATTTCCCACAGTTTCTCATATTTTAAGCCAGTGCCTTTGCTCATCTATCCTTATGCCATGAATGACTTATTTAACGATTTCTGCCTTTGAAAATTTTCCCCGTTCCTCAAACCCCAGGTCAAGAAATATGTTTGTTCCCATGAAACCTTCCCTTCTCCTGTTTTCCCACTTGTTCCCCATTCTTTCCCACCCTTGCCCCCCTGCCCATTATATCACTCCTTCATATTTGTAAATTTGTGGGGTGTGCATGTGTAAAAGAGGAGAGATTCCTCTAGCAAACAGAAACATTTATGAGATAAGCACCATCTTATTCATGTTCATATTTACACATGCATGTGTGCTCAGTAAATGTATGTTGAACAGAAAAGCATTTTTGATAAAAAGTTCCACAGCTCAAATATATGTGAAAATCACCTGGATTGAATTACCTAAAGGCTCTTTCTAGGCACAACTCAAGCTGTGGAGTTCCTGTGAAATGTTAGTTCCATATGAACCTGTACATTTATGCAGATGTGCCTGTAGTGATATGTCAGAATTCAGTGTTCTTGTAGGGACTGCCTAACGTGACACTTGGTAATGCTTTTTTTTAGCGATGGCCTTTGGGTAAAGCAAGTAACAGAAATTTAGTCCTTGTCACTGAAGTTTTCCCATGGGGTTGTATAGCTAGAAGGGCAACGCAAATTGCTCTAGTTCAGCTCTGGACCTCATCTTCTCACCCAAAGTGCCAGACTCTGCAATAACTGTGCTCTCAAATATTCCCTGTAGTCCCCAAGGGATATTGCACGTGTGACCAGGATGTATCTATGCCATCTGGGTATTATGTTGTCCTGCCGGGTCTCCATTGGAGATCTGCTGTACCCATCGTGCATTTCAGTGCTCCTTGAGTAGCTGCAGTTTCCTTTCAGGGTTCTGTTGAGTCAGCTACCCTAGCTAATTGCCTAGAAAAGCAGTGCTCTGCCTGGGGTGGTGACTCCTGGTGCTTCCTAGGGTGCTAAACCAGCACTGTTTTTCTTTCAGTTCTCACAAAGTCCTCTATGAGACTGATTTGTTTAGTTTCTGACTTTTTTCTTCTTTTTGGAGGTATTATTTTTTAATTATTTTTATTTTTTTTTAATTATTCCTGGGTCCAGGTAAGGGGAACAAGGTATGTGTTTCCACCCTCCTACTCTCTTCTGTCTTGTGTATAATTCTCTGTCCTCCCCCCCCTCCATATATATAAATATACACACACATACACATTATTATTATTTATACATATATTTATTTATATCTGCTCTTGGTCAGAAAAAAAAATAACTACAAAACAACCACAACCACAACAAAGCCAGAATAAGAAAAGCAAACAAAATGCATGCTTATCCACACTAATAGATATGCAGATACCCCAAAAGGTCAACATTTAGCAGGAAACCCAAATTCTGAATTCCAGGTTTGACTTAGCAGGGATTCATATCTACAGAATCTACCTCTGTCACCAAAGAACTCTTCATTCTTCAGACATCTTCAAGCTTCATGGTTGGGTTTTTTGTTTTACTGTCATATGTTGAACAGTCCATTTTGTTCTATACATCTTACATTTAACACCCAAAATAACCCTATGAGGTTGAGGTCCTTATTCTTATACATTTCTCTTTCAAAGTTAACTCAGAGTGACTTCAGTTTGATTTTTCATATTTTAGTTGCCAACAAGAAGTAGATCCCCAAAGTTCATACTGCAGGAGTCATGATACTTCCACATAAATAAATCTTCATGTACTTTTATAGCCTCTCTGCAGTAGAACCTCTAAATCCAAAATAAGAAGGAAGATGTACATTTTGATTTTTTCCACACCTGTTCATATCACACAACTTGACCTGATTTTGACTTTGGCAAGAGGGGGAAAAAAGGCTTTATTTGTGCGTGGGATGAATAATGTGAGTAACATGACCTTAAACGTAACAGCTTAAACAGCTTAAACTAACACGTCAGACGGTTTAAACCGCAAAAACCACATTCAGATAATTAGGTAGAGAATCTGATCTATACCCAGAAGAACACAAAAATATAAAGTGCCAGAAGCCATGGCAGCAGCCTACACAGGGAAGGTTACCCAATCTGATCAAATTCTCCCAGGTGTTAGCTGAAGAATGAGGGTACAAACAAGGCCAAGTGTATTCATATTATGAGAATGTCCTTTTTTGAATTAATTCCTTAGTTTGTATAAGTATGTTTTATTAGAAAAAACTATGGGGATAGAAGAGTTCTATTAAAACAACCCCAGAAACTAGTCACCAAATCTGGCTCAGAGAATAGATGATAAAAAAGTTGATTCCATCCCAGGGAGTGATGATAAAGTATCTGCTGAGAACAGAAGTAGTAGTTGGAATGAAAAGTGAAACAGTCTTTAACTGTGGAGTAGGGTAGAGCTTGAAAAGCAAAAGAGGATTACGGGAGGAGAGAAGATATGAATAGATGCAGTCGACTAGTGTATGTGACTGCCAAGTTAGGAATTTTTCTCCAGACACTTAGAAGGAGAAAACCCCAGTTCTTTACACTCATTGTCCCCCATATTATTTGCTGCCCAGTTCTTGCTCCAGTTTCCCCTGAATTTATCACACTATTAGTTCATTTCTTTAAAAAAGCACCTTTTCCCTTTTTCCCCATTTCTCCTCCATTACATACCCCAACTAACCCTAACCTTCTCTCTTTATCTCTCCTGTGATTTCTCTGTTGGTAAATTCCCTTTTCAAAGTTAAACATCAAGTCAAATAGCTTTTGAGCTCTCTTAGCCTTTCTTGGTTCTAACTAGTAAATATAAAAGACTCCATCCAACAGCCTGCAACCACCATTTGGATATCTCCCCTCTCAGGCATGCATCATGTTAAAGATAAATCCATATCTTACTCCTTATTTATCAACAAAGCAAAGCATTTTTCCTTCAGTTGGCTGATATAAATTAATCTCAATCTCTGTAGTTTAAAAGTACATACAGTAAAAGCACAGCCAGAAGTTCTGATTTCTCCTCCATTTTTGAAAATTTCTGCTGTTATTCCAATTTATTGCAAAAAAAAGATGTAATAATATAATGTATCAACTTCCCTTGGAAATGCTCACTCCTTACGGTATATCTTAAATTCTTCCAAATGGTCCCATCTTCTTACGTTTAAATGCAAAAATGAATTCCAGTGCAAATATTGCATACCCAAATACTTCATATTTTTATAATACTTTTATTCCTTCATTCAACACATATTCATTGAGCATCTACTAAGTGTCAAGTACTATTCTGCTGTTGGTGATGCTTCAGTGTCCAAAACAAAGACCCTGACCTAAAGGAACTGAAATTTTTCTGCTACCAACAATCGTGGTGATTAAAGTATGAGGTCCAGAGAAGTGGGTGACCCTTCCAAAATTTGATAATAAATAGCAAAACAACTTTGGATACTCCATAAGCATTAATGCAATGTCTTTGGTAACAAACATTGGGAGAAGTTTATAGCATCAAGTTAAGTTATCTCCTGATTATTTTCTGCCACAAATTCTCTTTTAAGAAAGAATTGGGTAATACATGAAAGTGTTTAGTTCAAAGGTGCTGCCTTTGTCTACATGCCTAAAACAACCCAGTTATCCAAGGCAGACTACAGTCCCACTGATGGTGGTTATCCTGATTCCAGCCATGTAGAGAAACTTGTTTACTGGAGAATGAGGTTAAATTAGTAAAAGTGTTTGTCATCCTGCATTGTGTTTTTAGGCACAGCCTAGTTTGAAAAAGTAATTTTCAGTTGCTAACAATATGAACAAGGAATTATAGACCTATGAATTTGACTCAGTTATACACTGCCACTCGGCCAACACATTCCCTCCATCTGCCATCAAACAGCCTTATCTAAAGAAGAAATTCACATTTCACTCTACCCTGCCCTACCCCCATGCTTCCTCTTTAATAGCATAGTAGAAATATTTTCTTAACATTTGTAAAGATGGATACAACCTTTTAGAGTTCTTCAACATACATAATCACCTTCCTTCTGTTCCTCTATTTCTTTTCCCTACTTGTTCCTCTTGGTTCTAATAGCTCATTAAGTCTTATTGTTCTACCACCTAAATGCCACTACAATTTATCATCTCCATCACTACTGTCATGATACAAGTGTTCCTAATATTGAATTGATATGTGTTTCCCAAATAGTCTCTCAGTAAATCCCAATCCATTACCTATCCTGGGGCTAGCACGATCTTTTTTAAATGACAAAACCATTTTCACTACCCTCACTGCTTAAAATTCTTAAGGTCTATATGATAAAGTCTGAAGACAACATAATGTATAAAACTGACCATGATATATAATCCTGGCCCATTTTTCAAAGCTGTTTTGTGTGTGTGTGTCAACTTCAGACATGCCAAAGTATTTACAGTTCCTCAAAATCACCACTGTTTTTCTGCCTCCAGACATTTGCAAATCTGCACTCTGTACCTGACATTCCAGTTCTTCTTTCATCTACTCTAGGCCTACGTGGTGAACACCTTACACATCAAATCTCATCTAAAATGTATATCTGTCTCAAAATTTTCTTGTATTGGTCAGCTTATGCTATGTATTCCACAGGTAGCAAATGACCCCAAATCGTACAGGCTTATAACAAAACTTTTATATATATATAAAAAGTTTATATATAAACATGTATATATTTTATATATAAAAAGTTTATATATAAAATTTATATATAAAAACTATACTTCAATAAAATATATATATTTTATTGAAGTATAGTTTTTATATATAAATTTTATATATAAACTTTTTATATATAAAATATATACATCCATTCCATATATAAAAGCTTACATCTGCTAACCCCGACCTCCCACTCCATCCCTCCCCCAACCCCCTCTCCCTTGGCAATCACAAGTCTGTTCTCTATGTCTGTGAGTCTGTTTCTGTTTCGTAGATGGGTTCATTCGTGTCATATTTTAGATTCCACATAAAAGTGATATAATATGGTATGTCTTCCTCTTTCTGGCTTACTTCATTTAGTATGATAATCTCTAGTTGCATCCATGTTGCTGCAAATGGCATTATTTTGTTCTTTTTTATGGCCGAGTAATATCCATTGTATATATGTACCACATCTTCTTTATCCATTCGTCGATGGACATTTAGGTTGTTTCCATGTCTTGGCTATTGTGAATAGTGCTGCTG
>NC_041229.1:89113008-89125336 GCF_002837175.3 Physeter macrocephalus | reverse complement strand
CGGGAGGATCCCACGTGCTGCGGAGCGGCTGGGCCCGTGGGCCATGGCCGCTGGGCCTGCGCGTCCGGAGCCTGTGCTCTGCAGCAGGAGAGGCCACAACAGTGAGAGACCTGCGTACGGGGGGAAAAAAAAAAAATTTCCATTATGGTTTGTCATAGGATACTGAATATAGTTACCTGTGCTGTACAATACGACCTTGTTGTTTTTCCATTCCATATATAAAAGCTTACATCTGCTAACCCCGACCTCCCACTCCATCCCTCCCCCAACCCCCTCTCCCTTGGCAATCACAAGTCTGTTCTCTATGTCTGTGAGTCTGTTTCTGTTTCGTAGATGGGTTCATTCGTGTCATATTTTAGATTCCACATAAAAGTGATATAATATGGTATGTCTTCCTCTTTCTGGCTTACTTCATTTAGTATGATAATCTCTAGTTGCATCCATGTTGCTGCAAATGGCATTATTTTGTTCTTTTTTATGGCCGAGTAATATCCATTGTATATATGTACCACATCTTCTTTATCCATTTGTCGATGGACATTTAGGTTGTTTCCATGTCTTGGCTATTGTGAATAGTGCTGCTGTGAACATAGGGGTACATGTATCTTTTTGAATTAGAGTTTTGTCTGGATATATGCCCAGGAGTGGGATTGCTGGGGCATATGGTAATTCTATTTTTAGTTTTCTGAGGAACCTCTATTATGTTTACCATAAGTAGCTGTACCAACTTACATTCCCACCAACAGTGTAGGAGGGTTCCTTTTTCTCCACATCCTATCCAGCATTTGTTATTTGTAGAGTTTAATGATAGCCATTCTGACAGGTGTGAGGTGGTACCTCATTGTAGTTTTGACTTGCATTTCTCTAATAATTAGCAATGTTGAGCATCTTTTCATGTGCCTGTTGGCCATTTGTATTTCTTCTTTGGAGAAGTGTCTATTTAGGTTTTCTGCCCTTTTTTTCGATTGGGTTGTTTGTTTTTTTGCTGTTGAATTGTATGAGCTATTTGTATATTTTGGAAATTAAGCCCTTGTTGGTCACATCATTTGCAAATATTTTCTCCCATTCCATAGGTTGTCTTTTTTTTATTTGTTTATCGTTTCCTTTGCTGTACAAAAGCTTGTCAGTTTGATTAGGTTCCATTTGTTTATTTTTGTTTTTATTTCTATTGCCTTAGGAGACTTAGCTAAGTAGACATTGGTACAATTTATGTCAGAGGATGTTTTGCCTATGATCTCTTCTAGGAGTTTTATGGTGTCATGTCTTAGGTTTAAGTCTTTAAGCCGTTTTGAGTTTATTTTTGTGTATGGTGAGAGGGTGTGTTCTAACTTCATTGATTTACACGTGGCTGTCCATCTTTTCTAACACCATTTGTTGAAGAGACTTTCTTTCCCATTGTATATTCTTGCCTCCTTTGGCAAAGATTAATTGACCGTAGGTGTGTGGGTTTATTTCTGGGCTCTCTATTCTGTTCCATCGATCCATATGTCTATTTTTGTGCCAGTACCATGCTGTTTTGATTACCGTAGCTTTGTAGTATTGTCTGAAGCCTGGGAGGGTTATGCCTCCTGCTTTGTTCTTTTTCTTCAGAATTGCTTTGGCAATTCTGGGTCTTCTGTGGTTCTATATAAATTTTAGGACTGTTTGTTCTAGTTCTGTGAAAAAAGTCACGGGCAATTTGATAAGGATTACATTAAATCTGTAGATTGCTTTGGGTAGTATGGCCATTTTAACAATATTAATTCTTCCAACCCAAGAGCATGGGATATCTTTCCATTTCTTTGAATCATTAGTAAATTTCCTCTATTAATGTTTTATAGTTCTTAGTGTATAAATCTTTCACCTCCTTAGAATAAAATATTCCTAAGTATTTTATTTTGGGGGGGTGTGATTTTGAAAGGTATTTTTTTTTTTACATATCTCTTTCTGATATTTCATTGTTAGTGTAAAGAAATGCAACAGATTTCTGTATGTTAATCTTGTATCCTTCTACCTTGCTGAATTCATTGATCAGTTCTAGTAGTTTTTGTGTGGAGTCTTTAGGGCTTTCTATATAGAGTATAATGTCATCTGCATATAATGACAGTGTTACATCTTCCCTTCCAATTTGGATACCTTTTATTTTTTTCTTCTTGTCTGATTGCTGTCACTAGGACTTCCAATACTATGTCGAATAGAAGTGGTGAGAGTGGGCATCCTTGTCTTGTTCCAGAACTTGGCAGGAAGGCTTTAATCTTTTTACCATTGAGTATTATGTTGGCTGTGGGTTTGTCATAAATGGCTTTTATTATGTTGAGATATGTTCCCTCTGTACTCACTTTGGTAAGAGTTTTTATCATGAGTGGTTGTTGAATTTTGTCAAATGCTTTTTTCTGTGTCTATTGAGATGATCATGTGGTTTTGGTCTTTTGTCTATGTGGTGTATCACATTGATTGATTTGTGTATGTTGAACCATCCTTGTGAACTTGGGATGAATCCCACATGGTTATGGCGTATGATCTTTTTTATGTGTTTTTGGATTTGGTTTGCTAATATTTTGTTGAGAATTTTTGCATCTATATTCATCAAAGATATTGGCTTGTAATTTTCTTTTTTGATGGTGTCTTTTCCTAGTTTTAGTATCAGGGTGTTGGCGGCTTCATAGAATGTCTTCGGGAGTGTTCCCGCCTCTTCAATTTTTGGAAAAGTTTGAGGAGGATTGGTATAAGTTCTTCTTTGTATGTTTGATAGAATTTGCCTGTGAAGCCATCTGGTCCTGGACTTTTGTTGGTAGGTCATTTTTAAATTACAGATTCTATTTCACCTCTAGTGATCGGTGTATTCAAATTATCTATTTCTTCTTGATTCAACTTTGGTGGGCTGTATGTTTCTAGAAAATTATCCATTTCTTCTATGTTGCCAAATTTGTTGGCATATAATTGTGCATAGTATTCCCTTATGGCTTTTTGTATTTCTGCAGTATCAGTTTTTATGTCTCATTTTTCATTTCTTATTTTGTTTATTTGGGTTCTCTCTTCTTCTTGGTGAGCCTGGCCAGAGGTTTGTCAATCTTGGTTACCCTGGCAAAGAACCAGCTCTTGATTTTATTGATTTTTTTCGAGTTTTTAAATCTCTATTTTATTTCCTCTCTGATCTTTATTATTTCCTTCCTTCTGCTGACTCTAGGTTTTGTTTGTTCATCTTTTTATAAATTTTTTAAGTGGTAGGTTAGGTTGTTTGAGATTTTTCTCTTTTTTTGAGGAAGGCCTGTATCATTATGAACTTCCCTCTAAGAGCTGCTTTTGCTGCATCCCATAGATTTTTGTATGGTTGTGTTTTCATTGTCATTTCTCTCAAGGTATTTTTAAATTTCCTCTTTGATTTCTTTGTTGACTCTTTGTTTTTTAGAAGCATGTTGTTTAGTCTCCATGTAATCATTTTTTTCTCATTTCTTTTTCTGTGGTTGATTTCTAGTTTCACGCTGTGTGGTCAGAAAAGATGCTTGAGATAATTTCTGTACTCTTAAATTTGTTGAGGCTTGTTTTGTGCCCCCTCGTATGTGATCAACCCTAGATAATGTTCCATGTGCACTTAAAAACAATGTGTATTCTGGTTTTGTTTTTTTCCTTCCTTTTTGGATGTAATGTTCTGAAAATAGCAATTAAGTCTAACCGTTCTATCAGGATCTCTGTTGTCTTACTGATTTTCTGTCCAGAAGATCTGTCCATTGATGTGAGTGGGGTGTTAAAGTCTCCTACTATTATTGTATTCCTGTCAATTTCTCCCTTTTTGTCTGTTAGTATTGGTTTTATGTATTTGGGAGCTCCTATATTAGGTGCATATATGTTGATGAGTGTAAAATCCTCCTCTTATATTGATCCTTTTATCATTATATAGTGTCCTTCTTTATCTTATGGCCTTTGTTTTAAAGTCTATTTTGTCTGACATGACTATTGCAGCCCTTGCTTTCTTGTCATTTTCATTTGCATGAAATGTATTTTTCCATCCCCTCACTTTCAATCTATGTGTGTCCTTTGCCCTAAAGTGGGTCTCTTGTAGGCAGCATATTGTAGGCTCTTGTTTTTTAATCCAGTCTGCCACTCTGTGTCTTTTGACTGGAACATTTAGTCCACTGACATTTAAGGTAATTTTTTTTTTAATAGGTAAGAAGTAGATTATTTAGGGAGAAACACACTCCACAGACAGAGTGTGGACCATCTCAGAAGGCAAGAATGGCACCAGGGTATGGGGTTGTTAGTTTTTATAGGGTTGGGTAATTTCATAGGCTAATGAGTGGGAAGAGTATTCCAGCTATTTGGGGGAAGGGGTGAGGATTTCCAGGAACTGGGCCACCGCCCACTTTTTGACTTTTATGGTCAGACTTGGAACAGTCATGGCATCTGTGGGTGTGTCATTTAGCTGGCTGATGTGTTACAATGAGAGTATACTGAGGCTCAAGGTCTAGTGGAAGTTGACTCGTCCACCATCTTGGACCTATTTGGTTCTAAACGGTTTATGTCTTGTCCTATGTCATTCTTTTAAAGGTTGTGCCCTGCCCCCCTTCCCTCCTGTTTCATGATAGATATGTATTTATTGCCATTTTAACCTTGTTTTCCCATTGATTTTATATTTCTTCTTTGTCCCTTTTTCTTTTTGTTTTTCCTTTTGTGGTTTGATGATTTTCTCTTGTATTACAGTTATGTCCTCTTCTTTTTGGTTTTTGTGAATCTATTGTATGTTTTTGATATGTAGTTATCCTGTTTTTCAAGTATGTTAACCCCATCCTATATCTACTTGCCTTAGACTGGTAGTCATACAGGCTCATACACATTCTAGGAAATGAAAAAAAGTCTGCATTTTGTTATTCTCCTCCCCCACATTTTATGATTTTGATGTTCTCTTTTATATCTGCATGTTCATTCTTTTGCTGTTCATTGTGGTTATCACTTTCACAGAAATTTGATTTGTACTGCCTTATTTAGGTGATTTGCTTTACCATTGTGATTTTCTCTTTCCTATATATTCTTTTTTATTTAGAGAAGACCCTTCACTATTGCCTTTTGGACAGGTTTTGTATTGCTGTATTCTTTTAGTTTTTGCTTGTCTGAGAAATTCTTCCTCTCTCCTTATATTATTGTAAATGATAATCTTGTGGGGTAGAGTATCCTAGGCTGAAGATTTTTCCCTTTCAGGACTTGAATATATCTTGCCACTCCCTCCTAGCCTGCAACGTTTCTGTAGAGAAATCAGCTGATAGCCATATGGGGGTCCCCTTGTAAATAACTCTTTTTCTTTTTCTCTTGCTGCCTTTAGAATCCTCTCTTTAACCTTTGCTATTTTTATTATATTATTTCTTGGTGTAGGTCTGTTTGGGTTTACATTGTCTGGGACCCTCTGTGCTTCCTGTACCTTGATATGTTTCCTTTTTTAGGTTTGGGAAGTTTTAAGCCATAATTTCTTCAAATGCATTTTTGATCCCCTTTTTTCTTTCTTCCCCTTTGGGAATCCCTATTATGTGTAGATTACCCCATAGGTCTCTTATATTGCTTTAATTTTTTTTTTTTCATTTGCCTTTCTGTCTGCTGTCCTGATTGAGTGATGTCTATCATTCTATCTTCCAGGTCACTTATTTGTTCTGTGATATTTATTCTGCTATTCATTGCCTTTAGTTCAGTTTTTGTCTTGGCAAATGAGTTGTCTAAGTTTTCTTGGTTCCTCTTTACAGTTTCTAGTTCCTTTTTACAGTACTCTGCAGTTCTGCTGACAGCCTTTCATAATTCATTCAATATTTTCATTATCTTCTTTTGAAATTGGTGTCTGTTAGACTGCAGAGGTCTGTTTCATTGTTTGTTCTTCCAGGGGAATTCTGTTGGTCTTTTAACCGGGAATGGTTCCTCTGCTTTTTCATTTTACTTATATTTCTCTTATTCTGTGAGCTTAAGAGAAACAATTATCTACTGTGGTCTTGGAGGTCTATTTATATGTGGGAGCATCCCTGTGTAGCTTATGCAGGCTTAATAGTTTTGGTGTGAAGGATCTTTTTAGTATGATGCCTGTTGCCTTTTACCTCAGCTTGTGCTGGCTGTTATCCCCTTGATAGAGGGTGTGCAGATGCAGTGGCTGGTCCTGGGGTTCTCGGCAGTGGTGGCAGCTCACATGCACCCCCAGAGCATGTGATGGAAGTGGTGGTGGCTTGAGACTGCTCCTGTAGTCTGGGGGGGCGGGGGGCAGAGACAGCAGCTTGCAGCCACTCCCGGGTGGCTCACAGTGGCTCCTGAAGCCCAGGGGGCAGGGGTGGTGGCTCGGGACCACTCCTGGAGCTTGTGTCAGTGGTATTCTGCAGCCTGAGAGCTCGCTGAGGGAAAAAGGCTGTAAAAGCAGGTCCTGCCCCTCCCCTCTCCTCGTGCACTGCTCACACAATGGAGCCTGGCCTCTAAGGTTGCCCAGGCTTCCTCTGCGTACACCCTCAGGCACAGATGCACCAGATTCCAGCCCCTTCAGGCTGTTTACACGCAGCCCACACCAGTCTTCTCCCCGGGTCTGATCTCCAGAGCCTGAGCTTCTGCACCCAGCTACTGCCTGCACCAGCAGACGTGTGTCTCAGGCTGGCGAGTGCAGAGCAGTGGCAATGACCTTCTGTGCAGGTCTTTCTCCATTCTAGCTGCTGCAAACCAGTTGCTGTATTTTCCACCGAGGCTCCCAAGCTCCCTCTCTGTCCCAGCTGTTCTCTTTGCTGGTGAGGGTTCTTCCCAGGATGCAGGAACTTTTCCTCTTTCACAACTTCCTCCCAGGGATGCGGGTCCTATCCTAATTCCTTTGTCCTGTTTTTATTTTTTTTCTTTTTCCTTTTGTCCTACCCAGTTGCATGGAGATTTTCTTGCCCTTTGGGAGGTCTGAGGTCTTCTGCCAGCATTCAGTAGATATTCTATGAGAATTGTTCCACATGTAGATGTATTTTTGATGTATTTGTGGGAGGAGGTAAGCATCATGTCCTATTACTCTACCATCTTTTTTTTTTTAACATCTTTATTGGCGTATAATTGCTTTACAATGGTGTGTTCGTTTCTGCTTTACAACAAACTGAATCAGTTATACATATACATATGTTCCCATAGCTCTTCCCTCTTGCGTCTCCCTGCCTCCCACCTTCCCTATCCCACCCCTCTAGGTGGTCACAAAGCACCGAGCTGATCTCCCTGTGCTATGCGACTGCTTCCCACTAGCTATCCACCCTACGTTTGGCTCCTCCGTAAAGCCCTCCAGGACTACCCTCTGTTGATTCTTTTCCCTCTGAGATCCTAGAGCACGCTATACCAACCAGTTTTCAGGGGGAAATTCTTTGCCTCTCCTCCTGTGTGTTCATCTTTTCTCTCCAACTCGACTATAGCGTTCTTGAACGGAAATCAGTATTACCGAGTGACTGAATATACTTTTCACGAGTAAGAAAATCAACTTAGGATTTTTTAACTTTACAGTAATGCGAAAGCAATACGCATTCAGTAGAAACTACTTCGACTTTTGAATTTTGAGCTTTCCTCGGGCCCACCGTATGGGGAAAGACACTTCCTCCTGATGCTGGGTGGCAAAGCCCCAGCTCCCCACCAGCCACGCGACCACACCAGGAGACAGCGGATAGATGCAACCACCACGGACCCAGACAAGCACTCTGCTTGTCAGTACAGTAGTCAATAAATTACACGAGATGGTCAGCACTTTATTAAAAAATAGTCCTTGCATTAGATGATTTTGCCCAACTATAGGCTAACCTAGGTGTTCTGAGTGCACTGAATGTAGGTGAAGCTAAGCAGTGATGTTTGACACGTCAGGTGTATTAAATGCATTTTCAATTTATGATATTTTCAACTTACCATGGGTTTACTGGGACGTAACCCCATGGTAAGTTGAGGAAGATCTGTACAACAGAAGCAGCAGCCAAGGAACCAGTAGGAGAAATAATGGTTTTTATTTAAAGACAGTCACGGCATGGAAGCAACCTAAGTGTCCATCAACAGATGAATGGATAAAGAAGATGTGGCACATATATACAATGGAATATTACTCAGCCATAAAAAGAAATGAAACTGAGTTATTTGTAATGAGGTGGATAGACCTGGAGTCTGTCATACAGAGTGAAGTAAGTCAGAAGGAGAAAAACAAATACCGTATGCTAACACATATATATGGAATCTGAGGGGAAAAAAATGTCATGAAGAGATTAGTGGTAGGACAGGAATAATATTCCTGTCCTACCACTAATCTCTTCATGACATTTTTTTTTCTTAGATTCCATATATATGTGTTAGCATACGGTATTTGTTTTTCTCCTTCTGACTTACTTCACTCTGTGTGACAGACTCCAGGTCTATCCACCTCATTACAAATAACTCAGTTTCATTTCTTTTTATGGCTGAGTAATATTCCATTGTATATATGTGCCACATCTTCTTTATCCAATCATCTGTTGATGGACACTTAGGTTGCTTCCATGTCCTGGCTATTGTAAATAGGGCTGCAGTGAACACTTTGGTACATGATTCTTTTTGAATTATGGTTTTCTCAGGCTATATGCCCAGTAATGGGATTGCTGGGTCGTATGGTAGTTCTATTTGTAGTTTTTTAAGGAACCTCCATACTGTTCTCCATAGTGGCTGTATCAATTTACATTCCCACCAACAGTGCAAGAGTGTTCCGGTTTCTCCACACTATCTCCAGCATTTAGTTCTTCTAGATTTTTTGATGATGGCCATTCTGACCGGTGTGAGATGATATCTCATTGTAGTTTTGATTTGCATTTCTCTAATGATTAATGATGTTGAGCATTCTTTCATGTGTTTGTTGGCAATCTGTACATCTTCTTTGGAGAAATGTCTATTTAGGTCTGCTAGCCGGGAGAAGTCAAGTTTTTCTTTTTTTTTTAGGTTACCACTTTCAAGTCTCAAATAAAAAACCAAAAACATGAAGCAGAAAAGTAATTCCATCAGCATTTTCCTAACAATCATTATCAAAAGCAGAATTAGAATAGATCTGATGTCTGGCTAGTGCCCTCTCCTCTGAACAAGAAATTACAAAGAAATTCAGGTTACAACCCAGTTAGAGGGATAGTCATAGAGGTATAGACTATTAAAGCTGGAAGAGCTTCAGAGTTCACCTGATCCAGGAACCTTATTTTAAGAGAAAGATTCTAAGGTCAATGTGTTTAAATGAGGGTCTTAACTAAGACCACACACCACCTAGTTAGAGACTGGAGAGTACAAAATCTCAGGTCCCTTATGTCAGTGTTTCCCTTTGATAAAATATATACTCCCAATAAAAGGAAACTTCTTGAGGATTCTGAGAACATGTAGACATATTCTTATATCTATTCCTAGATATCAGATTAAGAAACTTAATCCATAATCTTTGGATATATCATCTTTCAGATCTGAGTTATTGTTATAAAAATGTTTTGCCTGGAACACTGGACAACCACATGCAGAAAAATGAAATTGCACCGCTATCTTACACCACTCACAAAAATTAACTCAAAATGGATTAAAGACTTAAATGTAAGTCTTTAAAATTCCCAGAAGAAAACATAGGGGAAAATCTCTTTGACATAGGTCTTGGCAATTATTTTTTTTTAATATAACACTAAAAGCACAAGCAACAAAGGCAAAAATAAATAAGTGAGACTCCATAAAACCAAAAAGCTTCTGCACAGCAAAAGAAACACCCAACAAAATGAAAAGACAACCTATGGAATGGTAGAAAATATTTGCAAGCCATATATCTGATAAGGGGTTAACATCCAAAATATATAAAGAACTCATACAACTCAAAAGCAAAAACGCACAAACAATTTGATTTTAAAATGGGCAGAGGGGGCTTCCCTGGTGGCACAGTGGTTGAGAATCTGCCTGCTAATGCAGGGGACACGGGTTCGAGCCCTGGTCTGGGAGAATCCCACATGCCGCAGAGCAACTAGGCCCGTGAGCCACAACTACTGAGCCTGCGCGTCTGGAGCCTGTGCTCCGCAACAAGAGAGGCCGTGACAGTGAGAGGCCCGCGCACCACGATGAAGAGTGGCCCCCGCTTGCCACAACTAGAGAGAGCCCTCGCGTAGAAACGAAGACCCAGCACAGCAAAAATAAATAAATTAATTAATAAACTCCTACCCCCAACATCTTCTTTAAAAAAAAAAAAAAAATGGGCAGAGGACCTGGATAGCCATTTTTCAAAACAAGACATACAGATGGCCAACCGATACACAAAAAGATGCTCAAGGTCACTAATCATCAGGAAAATGCAGATCAAAACCACAATGAATTATCACCTCACACCTGTTAGAATGGCTATTACCCAAATGACCATAGTTAACAAGTGTTGGCAAGATGGGGATAAAAGGGAACACTTGTGCACTGTTGGTGGGAATGTAAACTGGTGCAGCCACTATGGAAAACAGTATGGAGGTTCCTCAAAAAATTGCAAACAGAACTACCATATGATCCAGCAATTCCACTTCTGGGTATTTATGCAAAGAAAACAAAAACACAATTTCAAAAAGATATATGCATCTCCATGTTCATTGCAGTATAATTTACAATAATCAAGATATGGAAAAAACCTAAGTGTCCATCAATGGATGAATGGATTAAGAAGATATGCTACATATGTAAAATGGAATATTTTCACCCATGAGAAAAAAGGAAATCTTGCCATTTGCAACAACATGGATGGACCTTGAACATGTTATGCTAAGTGGAATAAGCCAGACAGAGAAAGACAAATACTGTGTAACACTGATATGTGGAATCTAAAAATATCCAAACTTGAACAAACAGAGAGTAGAATGGTGGTTACCAGGGCCTGGGAGGTAGAGAAAATGAGGAGACGGTCAAGGAATATAAACTTCCAGTTAGACGATAAATAAGTTCTAGGGATCTAATGCACAACCTTGTGATTATAGATAACAGTACTGTACTATATACTCAAAAGTTGCTAAAAAAGTAGATCTTAAATGTTCTCACCACAAGAAGAAATGGTAATTATGTGAAGTGATGAAGGTGTTAGCTAAAATTACAGTGGTAATCATATTGCAACACATCAGTGTATTAAATCAACATGGGATACACATTAAAATTACACAATGTTATATGGCAATTATAGCTCAATAAAGTTGAAAAGTTTTGCCTTTATAACAAGTAAAATGACTATTAAAATTAATTATTGAAGCAAAAGCCAAAAAATAAAAAAAGTTCTTTGTTAAAGTCCCCTACTATGATTGTGTTACTGTCGATTTCCCCTTTTATGGCTGTTAGTATTTGCCTTATGTATTGAGGTGCTCCTATGTTGGGTGCATAAATATTTACAATTGTTATATCTTCTTCTTGGATCGATCCCTTAATCATTATGTAGTGTCCTACTTTGTCTCTTGTAATAGTCTTCATTTTAAAGTCTGTTTTTTCTGATACGAGAATTGCTACTCCAGCTTGCTTCTGATTTCCATTTGCATGGAATATCTTTTTCCATCCCCTCACTTTCAGTCTGTATGTGTCCCTAGGTCTGAAGTGGGTCTCTTGTAGACAGCATATATATGGGTCTTGTTTTTGTATCCATTCAGCCAGTCTGTGTCTTTTGGTGGGAGCATTTAATCCATTTACATTTAAGGTAATTATATGTATGTTCCTATTACCATTTACTTAATTGTTTTGAGGTTGTTCTTGTAGGTCTTTTCCTTCTCTTGTGTTTCTTGCCTAGAGAAGTTCCTTTAGCATTTGTTGTAAAGCTGGTTTGGTGGTGCTGAACTCTCTCAGCTTTTGCTTGTCTGTAAAGGTTTTAATTTCTCCATCAAATCTGAATGAGATCCTTGCTGGGTAGAGTAATCTTGGTTGTAGGTTTTTTTCCTTCATCACTTTAAATATGTCCTGCCACTCCCTTCTGGCTTGGAGAGTTTCTGCTGAAAGATCAGATGTTAACTTTATGGGGATTCCTTTGTGTGTTATTTGTTGTTTTTCCCTTGCTGCTTTTAATATGTTTTCTTTGTATTTAATTTTTGACAGTTTGATTATTATGTGTCTTGGCGTGTTTATCCTTGGATTTATCCTGTATGGGACTCTCTGTGCTTCCTGGACTTGATTGACTATTTCCTTTCCTATATTAGGGAAGTTTTCAACTATAATCTCTTCAAATATTTTCTCAGTCCCTTTCTTTTTCTCTTCTTCTTCTGGGACCCCTATAATTCGAATGTTGGTGCATTTAATGTTGTCCCAGAAGTCTCTGAGACTGTCCTCAGTTCTTTTCATTCTTTTTTCTTTATTCTGCTCTGCAGTAGTTATTTCCACTATTGTATCTTCCAGGTCACTTATCCGT
>NC_041229.1:89072626-89112962 GCF_002837175.3 Physeter macrocephalus | reverse complement strand
GTTCATCGTTGCTTGCTTCCTCTTTAGTTCTTCTAGGTCCTTGTTAAATGTTTCTTGCATTTTCTCTATTCTATTTCCAAGATTTTGGATCATCTTTACTATCATTATTCTGAATTCTTTTTCAGGTAGACTGCCTGTTTCCTCTTCATTTGTTAGGTCTGGTGGGCTTTTACCTTGCTCCTTCATCTGCTGTGTGTTTTTCTGTCTTTTCATTTTGTTTATCCTACTGTGTTTGGGGTCTCCTCTTTGCAGGCTGCAGGTTCATAGTTCCTGTTGTTTTTGCTGTGTGTCCCCAGTGGCTAAGTTTGGTTCAGTTGGTTGAGTAGGTTTCCTGGTTGAGGGGACTAGTGCCTGTGTTCTGGTGGATGAGGCTGGATCTTTACTTTCTGGTGGGCAGGTCCACGTCTGGTGGTGTGTTTTGGGGTGTCTGTAGCCTTATTATGATTTTAGGCAGCCTCTCTGCTAATGGATGGGGCTGTAGTCCTGTCTTGCTGAAGGAAGGAAGAAAGAAAGAAGATAAAGAAGGATAAAATAAAGTTATTAAAATAAAAAGTAATCAAGAAGAAAAATGTAAAAAAAAAAAAGGAACGGTCAGAACCCTAGGACAAATGGTGAAAGCAATGGTATACAGACAAACCTCACACAGCAGCACACACATACACACTCACAAAAAGAGAAAAAGGGGAAAGTAATAATATATCTTGCTCCCAAAGTCTACCTCCTCAACTTGGGATGATCCGCTGTCTATTCAGGTATTCCACAGATGCAGGGCATTTCAAGTTGATTGTGGAGCTTTAATCCGCTGCTTCTGAGGCTGCTGGGAGAGACCTCCCCCTCTCCTCTTTGTCCGCACAGCTCCTGGGGTTCAGCTTTGGACTTGGCCCCGCCTCTGCATGTAGGTCGCCCGCTCTTCGCTCAGGATGGGTTTAAAGGAGCAGCTGATTCGGGGGCTCTGGCTCAGGCCGGGGGGAGGGAGGGGTACGGATGCGGGGCAAGCGTGCGGCAGCAGAGGCCGGCGTGACGTTGCACCAGCCTGAGGCACAGCGTGTGTTCTTCCGGGGAAGTTGTCCCCGGATCCCGGGACCTTGGCAGTGGCGGGCTGCACAGGCTCCCGGGAGTGGAGGTGTGGAGAGTGACCTGTGCTCGCACACAGGCTTCTTGGTGGTGGCAGCAGCAGCCTTAGCGTCATGCCCGTCTCGTGTCCGCGCCGACAGCCGCGGCTCGCGCCCGTCTCTGGTGCTCCTTTAAGTGGAGCGCTTAATCCCCTCTCCTCACGCCCCAGGAAGCAAAGAGACAAGAAGAAGTCTCCTGTCTCTTCGGCAGGTCCAGACTTCTCCCGGACTCCCGGCTAGCCGTGGTGCACTAGGCCCCTTCAGGCTGCGTTCACGCCGCCAACCCCAGTCCTCTCCCTGCCATCCAACCGAAGCCCGAGCCTCAGCTCCCAGCCCCCGCCCGCCCCGGCGGGTGAGCAGACAAGCCTCTTGGGCTGGTGAGTGCTGGTTGGCACCGATCCTCTGCGGGAATCTCTCCGCTTTGCCCTCCGCACCCTGTTACTGCGCTCTCTCTCCTCCATGGTTCTGAAGCTTCCCCCTCCGCCACCCGCAGTCTCTGCCCGTGAAGGGGCTTCTAGTGTGTGGAAACCTTTCCTCCTTCACAGCTCCCTCCCAGAGGTGCATGTCCTGTCCCTATTCTTTTGTCTCTGTTTTTTTCTTTTTCTTTTGCCCCACCCAGGTACGTGGGGAGTTTCTTGCCTTTTGGAAGGTCTGAGGTCTTCTGCCAGCGTTCAGTGTGTGTTCTATAGGAGCAGTTCCACGTGTAGATGTATTTCTGATGTATCTAGGTGATCTCCGCGTCTTACTCTTCCACCATCTTCTCTTTCTCTCTACTCTACTATCTTGATCACTCCCCCCAAAACTTTAAAATTTTGTGTTCATGTTTGTGTCATCATGAGTCAGTTGTATGTGAGCTATGGCTCAGCTTGAACATCTAGGACCAATACCGAAGGAATGCCTCTTTCTTGTCTGGTTCATGCCAGTCTCATGGAATAGTTAAAACAGAGATGGCTGAACCATAGGCTGGCTCCTAAGGCTTCTGCTAAGAATTGGAACACACGACTTCCACTCATATTTCTCTGTACAAAGCAAGTCATGTGGCCAAATGTAACATCAGTGGGGAAGGAAATATAATCCTTCTTTGGGTAGGGGGGCTGGTAGGGAAGGACCTGGTAAGAAAAAAAAGTAAATATTTTAGAAAATGATCTGCCATACCTCCCTGTGGAATACTATCTTTTTTAAAACTCATGCTCTTCCATAGCATATATATAATATATATTTTTATATTTTCCATAGCATATATATGTATATATAATCACAGTAACTATCACATGGTTATAGATATTTACCTACCAGCTTTTCTCAAGGCTGTGTACTATAGAATCCCTCTCATAGTTAATGCTTGGTAAAAGTTCCTATAATATTTTCAAATGGAATACTTTTGGGGAAACACTGCTGCTGGCCCAAAACTAGTTTGTAAAAAGATTTCTTTTCTTTTGAAAATTCATTAGAAATTTTCTCTTTTGAAATTTCATTGAAAATTCAAATTTTTATTTCATTTCTGTGCTGTTAAAGCGCACAGCTCCAACAAAACTGTGTTTTTGTGTCTAGGCACTCATTTCACTCTCTAGGTAACATTACCAAGAGAGAACATTTCTCTTCTCTCATTGTCTTTCTACTCCCACCTCTCATCTGTACTGTTGTTGGCAGCCCCAGAAAGGAATTTTGAACTGACTGGTACCATCATATTTACTAAATGAATACTTACTAAACTTCTGCTATATATCAGGCATTGTTTTAGGTACTGGGAAGATAACAGTGAACAAAAGAAAGATACTTGATTCATGAATTATAAATTCTAATAAAAGGGAGACCAACAATTTTTTTAAAAGATAAAATATAAGGTTTGTCAAATAGTGAACTGGTGAAGTGCAACAAATAAAGCAGATAGTGATATGGCAAGAGGATTGCAATTTTAAATAAGATGTTGAGGAAATGCTTCACTGATGTGAAGATATTTGAGCAAATACCTGAAGGAGGTGAGAGATAAAGCCCTGAGATTATACGGGGGAAAAAATCATTTCAAGCCAAGAGAACAGCAGGTACAAAGACCCTAAGGTACGAACCTACGTGCCCATTTGAAGAGTGTGGGGGATTTCAGCGTGACTGACGTGGACTGATCAAGGAGGAATGTGGAATGAGAAGAAGTCAAGAGGTAGCATAGGGCCAGGTCATGCTGGGCTCAGTAAGCCATGTAAGGACTTTATTCAGTGAATGATATAAGAAACCAAGAGGTGGGAGGTGGTTTGAGCTTAGAGATGAAATGAGCTGACTTACATTTTGCAAATATCATCCTGGCTTCTGGGTTGACTAGAGAAGAGAAACAGCACAATCAGGACAGCCAGTTGGAGCCACTGTATTAATTCAGCTGAGAGATGGCGGTGGCTGAGACAAAAATGTTAGTGGTGAAGAAAGGAAGGGAGATATTCTGATTGTGGTTACTGAAGGTAGACCCATGGGACTTGCTTTTAAAGTAAATACAGTGTATTTAGTTACTTCAAATGCTACTTCAAAGATTTTGGCCTGAGTAACTGGACAGCTGGCAGTGCCATTTACTGAGATTGGTGGGGGAATTAGAAGAGTAGTTTTGAACATGTGAAGTATGAGAGAGCAATTAGATGGAGCCATCTACTTGGAATTCAATTATTCAAATCTAGAGTGTAGTTTAGGTGCTCACACTGAAAACATTGATTTCAGAAATGAAAGCCAACAGATGTTATTTAAAGCCATAGGACTGTCAACATTGAGAGCACAGAATTATGATGAGGATCTGGCAGTGGAGATCGAAAGTAGGGTCAATGAGGTAGAAGGAAAGAAGGGGATTAGAGAAGCCCTGAAGAAGGTGTGTGAAGGTGAAGAAGGTTTGTCAAGGAGAAGAAGGGAGTGGTCAACTGTGTCCAATGCTGCTGATAGATCTTGGAATTAATCAGAGAATTCGCTGGTTATATTGACAAGAGCCATTTCATTGGAATAGTAGTAGCAAAAGCCAGATTGAAGTAGGTTCAAGAGGGAAAGAGGATAGGACTTGGAAACAGTAATTATGTTCAACTCTGTGTTGTTTTGTTTTCTGCGAGCTCAGGGAAGTGGAGTGGTAGCTCGAATGCAGTATGTAGGCAAGGTACTTTGGGTTTTTATTTTTGTTTCAGTAGTTGTAAAAAATATATATATTTTGGTAGCAGAAACCACAGCTTGTGTAGAAACTATACTTCTGTTTTCCAGTTGAAAGAGAAAATTGATCACACAAGGAACAGATTTATTATTGGATCTATGGCCTTGAATAGTTGAAAAAGGAAAGAAAAAAGTGTTCAAGTAAAGAGGCTGCCTTAGGAACACAGGGAGTCCACTTCTGGGAATGAGGGAAACGTAAGAATTTTGGCTACAGATGCAGCGAGGTACATAGATGTGATAGTGGGAGCAGAAAAATGGCTTTTTAATTGTTTTTTTTTTGTGAAGTACAAAGGCAAATCATAAGTTTAGAAGGAGGAGAATGTATGAAAATTTGGAGGTTTGAGGACGGAGGAGAAACTAAAATAGTTATCTAGAATAATGGAGAAGTGAATAAAGGAGGGAAATATAACAGAATTACATGGCTACACTAAGGGAAAATTTGTGGTTAGTGTCATAAATTTAAAATGAAACCTGTCAGCACGTGTGTGGGTTTTTCCTCAGCAATGATCAGCCACTTGATTGATGCAACAATCAGGTACATGTAAGTAGGGATTTTCATTAGCTCTGGAATCTTTCAGGTTAAATGTGATGAAAGATGAGAGGGACAAGGGTGTGATGATGGTGGAGGATGGATATAAACTGGTTTAAAAATAAGAGTGTTGGGCTTCCCTGGTGGCGCAGTGGTTGGGAGTCCGCCTGCCGATGCAGGAGACACGGGTTCGTGCCCCGGTCCGGGGGGATCCCGCATGCCGCGGAGCGGCTGGGTCCGTCAGCCACGGCCGCTGAGCCTGCGCGTCCGGAGCCTGCGCTCTGCGATGGGAGAGGCCACGGCGGTGAGAGGCCCGCGTACCGCAAAAAAAAAAAAAAAAAAAAAAAAAAAAAAAAAAAAAAAAAAAAAAAATAATGGAGAAGTGAATAAAGGAGGGAAATATAACAGAATTACATGGCTACACTAAGGGAAAATTTGTGGTTAGTGTCATAAATTTAAAATGAAACCTGTCAGCACGTGTGTGGGTTTTTCCTCAGCAATGATCAGCCACTTGATTGATGCAACAATCAGGTACATGTAAGTAGGGATTTTCATTAGCTCTGGAATCTTTCAGGTTAAATGTGATGAAAGATGAGAGGGACAAGGGTGTGATGATGGTGGAGGATGGATATAAACTGGTTTAAAAATAAGAGTGTTATGGAAGGAAAAGTGAAAAGTAGAGAGCAGTAATAGATTCTAAGTCTGATTCAGTTAACGAAATGTTGGAATTAAGGTTCTTGAAGGAGTGAAGTGGGAGAGACAGGATGTGGTAGTCTGAGATGAGGTGGTTGAAATTGAGATTGAAATTAAGATTGTAGAGGAACTGAGGTTGTCAATGATAAGCCTAGTTTATAGCCACAGAAATGAATAGTGAAGGTGGGGGGTGGCACAAGATAATCAGGAGAAAGAAAATTAAAGATCCAGTAAGCCAGGGTATTGGAAGTGTCATCTACATGGATATTGAAGCCACCCGAATTAATACTGCAATAGTATTGGAGAGAGTGACCGTGAGCCTGGAATGAAAATCTGTAAAGAATGAAGTTGAGTAATCCAAAGGTCTAAAGGTGACTGTAGTGAGTAAGGTACTTGTTAGAAATCTCTGAGAACATAAGATTATGAGATTAAAAACTAGAGGGTTTGGGGAGGAGGGAGAGTCTGAAAACAGCAATTAAGACCCAAAGGACACTTACCCTAATTCCAGGAATAAGGAGTTTTGCAGACCAATAGTCATGTCGTAAGAGAGCTGCAAGGGAAACAGTACTCTTAGGAGAGAGAGTCCCATGAGAGAAAGAAGGTACAGGAAACAGACAAGAGCATCTTAGACTGCTGTAGACAGGGATGAAGGGCAGGCTGGTATTTGTCCTCACATCATCAGAGCAGATAGTGGTGACGAGGCTGTAAGTGCCAGAGAGGACAGAAGGGTGAGCACATCTGGGAATACGCAGAGCTCTGGAGCTCTTAAATTCACAAGACATGAACTTTACATACTAGTACTTGTATGTGATGAACTTATATCTCTGGCTTATTTGTAGAGAAACAGTCAGTTGCATTTTTAGTATTTTTCTTCTGTCTTTCAAAAAATATATTTCCGCTTGACAATCTGGCACTAAGATTTTTATATTTGACTCTAGGATATTTTTCCTCTCACACTCATGTTTCCACTTTCTTATAAAAATGTATTTCATCATTTCACACCATGACCAATTTTTGGAATACAAAGAACAGCAATAACTGGTTAGATAGTAGCTACAAAAATTTTTCCTTTGTAAAAATTTTTCAGTTTTATTGTTCTTTCTTCTTAAATCAGTGGAGTGTGGTGACTCAAAGTGTACGCTTGAGGTAAAGACAGGCCTGATTTGAATCCAGGCTGGGACATATACCATCTCTGTGACCTTGGATGAGCTTGCCTCGGTTCTCTAATCTGTATAATGGGGACATTGGGAATGCTGAATGAGGCAATGATTATAAAGCACTGAGACAGTGTTGGTACATATTCAGCATAATAACTATCTTATACATACGTACAGCTAAAATTTAGCATTATTTTTACCATGGCTACTAATTGTATAGTACTTTGAGCAGTGATGAACTACTAAAAGCAAATTTTCCTTAAAAATTAAGTTGTCAAAATTGCTGTTAATTTAGTACACCTCTAATGGAGTATAATGGAGTATATATTTTCCAAAATTTCAAGAGTGTAGGTCACCACAGGATAGAGGATCTTGTTCTATTTCTGCAACAAGTAAGTGGCACAATTTTGGGAACAAAATTAAAATTTAGTCCTTCCCTTAGTAGGCATGTAAAATATATTTAAAACTTTATTGAAATGTATTTTCCTTTCAGTATCATAAACTTTAAAAATATCTAGAAAGCAGCATTTTTGTTGAATTTCTGAAAGCACAAATATAGTAAAATAGAATGTCTTGGGAAATAAATGTAAAGGAAGAAGAATTGTTCTACTAGTCAAATGCAAAAACTGCCTAGTATTTATAGGCACACTTTCTATAAAATACATTAAAAATAACAAAAAATAGTTTTAGCTTGCACATTTCTTCTTTTACTTAGAGCTTTAAAGTTCTCTTAAATACTTTCATTCTTTTTTAACTTTCAGCCACATTGCCAATTTGGTTGCCACCCCTCCACTATTGTTCCTTTAGACATGCTGCTGTCATGAGACATATTTTATTAAATGACACAAAGGTTTGGTCTTTTGTGAAATGATTATAATTAGCTGGGCTTCAAAGACAGGTAGAAACCTTCCACATGAAAATGATCCTCACCTCATTGAATAATATGCTTTTTAATTAATGTTCTATTAACTGGCTGACAATACCTCCTAAGCTAATGAACAGAGCTGAATGTAATTCAACATTTGTTAAGTAGCCTGCATCCCTATTACAACTCTGGCCCATCTCCCCTTCACATAGGCCAGGGTAGGAATGGGAGAGGGGAGAAGAACAGAAAGCCAGTTACCTCCATCAACCACCTCTCATTTTCCTCAAATGGCACTTATTTTAATTAACAGAGTTAAAATAGTGCAGTAAAAGTCAGCTTATTGAATTTTTAAAACACAACATCCAGAGACTGATTGTTCATTATAATGGCACTTATTAAATTCTCTTAACTACTTCACTTTTGGTAGCAAAGACTCAGCAGAAGACAATCAGGTGCAGCCCCAGTGAGCCGAGGAGCAGCTCTTCATATCAGAGACAGAAAGTCAGGTCAGGAAATCAACCTGATAAGACTTTGCCTGTTAAGTTTCCTATTAAGATACTTTTGGTTTTTTTCATTACGTTGTTTTAAAACAGAAAGTCTCCTTATTTTTCACTTTTCTAATTCAGATTTATTCAGAAATAACTATTGTACCTTGTAGTATAGATAACAGAGGAGTCTTGTGTTTGAAGCACTACACTGTTATGAATAAAAGATTTTATTCATCTATATGGAACCAGATGCATTTTTTCCTCAAATACTAGTGTTTCTATTCTGGTACAAACCTTCATTTTCTGATTCTTCCTTCTCTCTTTTCTGTTTTGGGGGAGGGCTGCTGAAAGTGTCAAATACATTGGGTTGGCCAAAAGGTTCGTTCGAGTTTTTCCATGACATATTATGGAAAAACACGAACGAACCTTTTGGCCAACCCAATACTTATAGGTAACTACAGAGTTCCACATCATTTTGCCTATCACACATTGATAAGATGATTGCACTAGTAACGATGGAATTCAAAATCATACATTCTGAAATTTCTCTTTTTCTAGAGTTCTGAGTATAACTCTATGTCTTAAATATTGCTATGAAGACTGACCTACCATTTGATTAGATGAATTTTGTCAGTTTTCACTAATGAGGATCTGAATATAAGGAGACACAGAATAGTATATCTTATTTTAAGCCTCTTCAGAATCAATAAATGAAGTTTTAGTTTATTCATTTTCACAAATTAAGTCATTGCATTCTTGAGAATATGGCTTTATATTTATGATGGATATGATTTCTGAAAAAGCTTTAAATCATGAGAGAAGGTTTTACATAAACATTGTCTATTTAAAAGAAGAATATGCATGTGAAATGATAGCTCAAGTGCTGTTGGAAGACATAACAAATCAGACAAAAGAAGTTCCAGCCTAATATTTATCTGGATAACCCCTCTGTTCTGTCCTATACCCATTTCTTCATAAGTCAACCAGTGTTCACTGGATTTAGTTATGAGCCATTCTAAAGTCCTTTCCCTTTACATGTTAAGAATTAGCTGAGTAAAAGAAAGCTCAGGAATCGTGTGAAATGGAGCAGGTGGCTGTAAGACCTGTGTGCAGAAGGTGGGGAGCTCAGTTAACAGGGTCAGAATTAGTACATACATTTGACTGACTCTGCAAACTCAATCAAATGGACTGGAGCCAAAAATACCAACTGGAGAGAATGGTTTTGGGTACCATTTATACGCTGACAACTCCCAACTTTGTCTCTAGACTAGGTTTTTCTACTGAGCCTCTCATGTTTCCAATACCTGCTGGATATGTCCACTTCTGTGTCCCACAGATATTTTATCTCAACATGTCCAGAAGTAAAATATGAACTCTAGCCCCCTTAAAGCAAAGTCTTTCTTCCAATTTCTCCTACTTCAATAACAATACTAAATCTATTCAGTTGCTCAAAAAGGAACACAGATATTTTTACAACTCCTAAGTACCTCACCACTCACATTCAATCACAAACTTTTATAAAATTTGATACAAAATAGATACCTCAAATCAAGATGGTTCTGTCCACTGCCACCACTTTAGTCTAAGCCATCATCCTCTCTAGTCTGGACTGCTGCTCCAAATCTAGACAGTAGAAACTGAGTGAGAAATGCCAGTTAGATAAGAATTGCAATTGTATGTTGTAAGCCACCCTCTTCTCCAAATACAAAGATAGAGAAATGATTAATAAAATATGAAAGAATGTAAAAGATGGGGACAAAAACATCATAAACATTTATATGCATCAAAAGGCAAAAGAAACCAAGTGTGAGCAAAGCTTACAGCATGTACATACTGGCCTCTACGTTCAGAATCAGGTGGAGGAAACTAGGAGTTTGGTCCATGGGGCAACAGAAACTAAGTAATCCATGTGAGATAGCCAGAGGTAAGCTCAGTGTTTGAAACCAGGGACTGTAACAGGACTCTCACGAGAAAGAAGAGCCACAGAAGCCGATGCAGACCACTTCCCAGGGCTATAGACGGCATAGAGTAGCGTGCTGGGATTTCTATAGCCACTAGAAATATGAATCCAAAATAAAGCTAGAAATAAGAAAAAAAAAAAAAACAGGTAGGATAAATAAAAATCATGAACTAATATGTCAGATATTTCAAATTACATGAAATGAAAATGGACTTAATGCTAAAGTATGTAAGAATGGATTTTTTAAAATAAATATGTGAATTTCTGTCAATATGAGTTATATCTAGGAATACAAGTGAACTTCCCAATGTGAACCTGATAAAGATATTTACAAACAGCTATAGCAGACATCACATTTAATGGTAAAATATTACCTTCCTCCAGATGTCAATAACAGACAAGGGTGTTTGCAATCCACATTTCAACATTAATTTTAGCTACAGCAGTAATTCAAGAAAGAACAAAACAAAATAAAAGGCATAAGGATTGGAAAGGAAGACCTAAAACTTCTACCAATACAGATGACATGAACGTGTACATAGAAAAATAAAACAAAAACAAAATATCTAGAGAAAAGCTATTGGAACCAACAAATAAATTTAGCAAGCTTATTGAATATAAGGTCAATGGGCAAATATCCATTTTGTTTCCATATACTAGCTATAAGTAATTAGATAATTTAAATTGATCTATGAGACAATTGAGATATCACAGGTAATATCAAATTCCTAGGGAAAAATTAATTAAAAGCAAGGCATCATCACAAAACAACAAAACATTATAAAACCAATTTTAAAAGATGGAAATAAACAATGTACAATATTCATGAATTAAGACTAAATACATTATATTTAATGTATTTATATGAAAATGCAAAGGCCCATAAATAGTCAAGATAATACTGAAATAGAAGAACAGACTTGGAGAACATGCATTACCAGTTAACAGTATGTATTATTATAAATTAAAAGAATTAAAACGGTATGATATTGATGCAAAAAGAGACAAAACAGGCCAACAAAATAAATTATAGAGATCCCAGAAACAGACCTATTTATCTGTAAGTAAAAATAAGAAATTATATATCTGTGGTGGAATACCCTTGATCAGTGGAAATATATGGACAACTATATATATACATATATATATACACATATATATACATATACATATATATATATATATATATATATATTCCCCCCCCACAGGAGAAAGACGACTTTTATTCTTTCAAGAAAATGTACCAACAGGTTGAAGGAAGGAGCATGCTGGCACATCCCTGTCCTGAGCAGGGGTCTGAGATGAGACCAGGCCTGACCAGGGCTTGGGAGAAGCTAACGGGGCTCCCTGTGGCACTGCGGGGAGGGCCGGGCCAGCTCCGAGGTGGCACTTTGTTCTGTTAGCACCAGGAACCGCCCGCAGCTGCAGTCAGACTCAGAGACAGGACAGTGGGTGGCCCTGCTCTGTCTCCACCTGAGCAGTCTGGGGAGGGGCCGGCGGCAGAAGGCTCCCTGCAGGCGGTCATCTGTGTGTGACTCTCAAATTCACAGCCTAGACTCGGCCCCCCAGCCCCCTGTAAACATGAGAATGGGCTCGTGACTGCCAAGCCCCTAAGACAAGATGAGGGTCTGAGACGTGGGGCTGGGCTTCAGGCGGCCCAGGAGCTGCTGGGCTTTCTCCTGCATGAAGAGCTGGTCCCTGGTCCCCCTGCAGGCCACCGTCTTCTAGGCGCTGGTCATGGGGGCAGGAGTTGATCAATGGAAATATATGGACAACCATACATAAAATATTCATCAAAACAAGCAATACATAAAAAAGAATATATCAAGTATGACACTTTACATAATATACAACACGAGTAAAGTTTTAAAAATTATGTAGGGGTACATACAGATATTTTAAGTATATATACATTTTGCTTCAAAAGCAGGGATATAATTACCAATGGATGGAGAGGGTTGTGATCAAAGAGAGGTATATTGTCTTGAAAAGGACACAAAAATTATTGAACATAAAGGGAAAGATAACCATTTGCTTTAAAACTAATTTTTCTATTAATAGTAAAAAGGCAGTGGGACAAGGTATTGAGACACTTATAACTGAAAACAATTTATAAAGTACTCTCACAAATTAATTACAAAAGTACAGACAGCCCAATTTAAAAAGGTCAAAAGACTTGAACAGGAATTTGATAAAACAGAATTTGCAAATGGCTTTAAAATATAGGAAAAGATGCTCAGCTTCATTAGTCATCAGTGAAAGGAAATTAAATCCAAAATGAGATTAATATACACATGAAACAATTTGACTAAAAATAAAAGCTCTGCTCATACTAAGTGTTAGTGAGAATGTATGTCAACTGGAATTTTCATACATTCCAGATGGGCAAATAGCTGAAACTATTGCTTTGGAAAACTATCATTTTCCACTAGTGTTGAACATAAACCCTATGAACAAGCAACTCCATTGCTAGGTGTATACACTTCAGACGTGTGACACATATACACCAAAAGTTATGTAGAATAATCATACCACTATTAATTGTAATAGCACCAAACTAGAAACAATGTAAATGTCCTGTAATTATTAATAGAAAAGTAAATTGTAGGTATAGAACATGATACAGCAAGAACAATGAATGATCTATAGCTACATGCAGCATCAAAGATGGATCTTATAAAAATAATGGTGAACAAAAGAAAACATGAAAGAATACATATCAATACTCAGTAAGATAAAATTTTAAAGGGTAAAATCTAATTATCGTATTTAAAGATAAATGCTTAGGTAGCAACAAATAAAAATAATGTCAATAATGAAGATAGCATTTAGCTTTGGAGAAAATGGAGGAGATATTGGCTGTACAGGGATGGGAGGACTTCTAAGGGACCTCTGCTCAATACTCTGTAATAACCTAAATGGGAAAAGAATTTGAAAAAGAATAGATACATGTGTATATATATAAATGAATCACTTTGCTGTACACCTGAAACTAACACATTTTTAATCAGTTATACTCCAGTAAAAAATAAAAATTTTTTTTAAATCTCCATGTTACTGTTTCTTATCCTTGGTATTGTTTGTACAGGTATTACCACAATAAATCATTAAGTTCTTCATGTTACGCAATTCTATAAATATATACTATATTTCAAATTTAACAATATAAAGGTTCAAATATCCCCTTCTTGGAAAGATCTGATTGGAACAGACCAAGCCCCATATTCACACCCTAGTGGCCAAAATGAAGGGTGAGAATTTTCTAACCCTTGCTAACACAATGGCAATTTGTTATCATTACAAAGGGTCTTGAGATGCTAGGTCACTGGTAATGATATGGGTCACAAACATCATTTTTTTAAAATGTAATAGACAAAAATAGGATACAACATATGTTATAAAGGTGAGTTTGTTTCATGAACATGTTTAATTTTTTATATGTATGTGTGTATATAGATTTATCTGCTTAGTAACGAGGGAATATATATTTCTCAACATAGTATGGGTAAAATTTTTGATCAACATTGCTCATATTGGGTGAGGAGAGAACTACCAACTGAGCTACCAACTGGACTCACTTTCCTTTTGGGAACTAACTTTTAATTCATTTCCTTGAGATGTAGAAACTATAAACCATTTGTTTTCCTGGCAATAACTCTTATAAGAAATACATATTATTTTAATTTGAAACTCTTCAGTAATATTCTAAAATGGGAAAAATAAATAGTACTGGGTGGAAGAACTTGAAATTTGGAGGATGTTTTCTTATTAATAAGTATCCTTTCTATAACTCTCCATGCTTGAAACTTTTCAAAAGCCGTATGGATGGGAGTGAACAATTTTAACATGTAAAAGTGGGCAAGAATCTCAAGGATGATGTAGATATAGCTTATAGCAGTATTTCTGGCAATTAATATAAAATCAGCAAAAGCATGGAAATTTGAAAATAATGAGTACCCAAGTTATCAGAAATTATCACTTCCAACATGAATTCTGGGCTAAAGGTTCACTGAGTTTTGAAACATTCTACATGAAATTGAATTCTGGAGCTGGGTTGTGGAGAAAAAAAGAATCAAAGGTAACTTGTTTCACTGGTAATGATGATTTTTGGATGGCTCATAAAATTACAGAGCATGTAAGATCTATTTAGTGCTTTTTGATGGCTGGAAATCATGACAGTAACTGGAAGGAAACATAGTCTGAAGGCTGGAAACTTTTCCTTACCTGTTACCTACTCAAATAAAAGAGAACTGAGTAAAAGGTACTCTTTTACTTATTCTCATTTAAGTAGTGAATTATTTTCCTTAGAGGCTAAACTACCTTCACTTTTAAACAGAGGGGACTCCCCACTTCTTATATTTATAGGGAGAGTTACCTCCTATGCCAGGTCCACATGAGAATGTTGCCAAAAAATGGCACAGTCATATTCAAGAGACCATCAGGAAGCAGAAGGGAGTGGAGTCTTTCCAGAATTTTCATTATGGCAGTCAGTCACTCACACGTGAATGCCCAAAGTGATTGTGTTTAATGGCATGGATCAAAGACCAGCCTGCATGGTTTGTGAGCTCTGTCTGTGCGGTTGCACAAAACACCACCCAAACTCACTGAGCCCAAGCCTCACAAATTTGACACCTACCAATGAAAGATAATACAAATGACAATTTCTTGTCAAACTCTTTAGAGGATCATGCTTTGTTTATTTTTCCTTCCTTTTAAAAAATGTGCTAAACAGGAGCATTGTGCCCAAATATTTACTCAGTTATTCACAATTACAAACACTTTCATATATATTGTATCTTTAGATTTAGTCTCAAAAAAATGCTAGCTAGAAAGTAAGACAAATATTTTTGTATAATTGTATGAAAGAAGAGATAAGGAATTTTTAAAATGCAAAAAGACCTCAAAACCACAAAACAAACCTTGGGTATGTACAAAAGAGAGTAGATTGAGAATATCTGTTTATGTCTACCCTTGTTAAATCCTTATAAAATGAAAAGAAAGATAAAACATAATAAGTCAATCTACAGTGATTAAAAATGAGAGAGCAGACTTCAGCAGTCAAAAGATTTCAAATTACTCCCAGAGGAAATAAAGTATATAGTGAAGGAATTATACAGCCTACAACGCAAAGGAGAACTTTTCAGTGGACTTGGGAGCGATTTATTCTGGTGATAGCAAATGAGTCTCTAACCTCAAAGCTATCAAGTTTCCAGAGTAGGAATGGAGATTGGGTAGAAATAAAAAGGAATAATTGAATAATAATTATTAAATAATATATTTACATAATTATTTTTATTAATTATTTAATTCATATTTAATTAGTATTAAATAATATATTTAAATATAATAATTATTCCTTTACTCAGTTATTCCAGTTATTATTATTATTATCATCTTACAGGATCGCTGCTTCAATAACCCTCCTACTACTTCTGAAATTTTGAGTAGGCAGCAGAGTGTTTATTCTCAGGCCAAAACATGAGAAATGCTCCCTAAAGAAATGGAGAAAAGCTGCCTTGGAAGAACTAAACTGCTGGTGTGGATCTTGTCACAGAATAATGCTCTCCTTAATTATAGTGTGAGTGTCATTTAGAAGTAGTCTTATTGCCAAATTCTCAGATACCATCAGGGAATTGCAGCCATCACACTCAAGAGACCCATTGGGCAAACAGGTATGAACCAGCAGTAAGCCCCAACAAACACATTAAGTATGCTGCTGTTTTTAATGTGAACCTGACTTTTAAAAATAAAAATGAAACAAAAAAGGATAAAGATAAAAAAAAGAGCCATTGAGCATAAAAGATCTAATAATTTGGAGATTGTAAAGGAACATAAAATTTGTATTTTAAGGAAGTTTAAAAGAGGTTGAATACATCTTATGTAAGTAAGTAGCTTATGGACTTCTACTTCTGGAAACAAAGGAATAATTGGTGGGGATTTGCTCTGTCACTGTGAATAACTAGGACACTGAATAAAATATACAAAATAACAATGTTCAGTCTTTGGACATCAGGCAGAGCAGAACCTTGATCCCTGTAAGAACAAAACCAATGGAGAATTCAGGTTGCCTGAGCTTTCTACCTGAAGACAGTTTCTTGATGAAGGCATAGGCAGGCTGTACCAAGCAAAGGATGGTGGTCTCACTAAGTTGAGGAGAAAAAGCCCAAAGTTCAGGATGGATAGATGGCTAGAATTTGAAGAACAGGGTACCAGAGGAAATGGAGATACATAAAGAACTCAAAAAATCTGTACAAGAGTCACACTGAATCTTTATCTGAATACTTACTGTACATTTGCAGGGAGAAACTCTACAAGGCAAGACCAGAAAGTACAGACAGAAGTTGTAATCTAGTGTGGCTGGCATTAAGATACATAATATACATCTGTATCTATAGATAGATATAGATATACATTCAACATCTCTATTCAGTATCATTGTTCAATATCTATGTATAATGTTGCCCTATGCTAGCTGCTTTATATATGGTGTGTGCATATATGTAGAGTTCTCTAAGCAATCCTGTACACATTTAGAATTCCAGGTTTGAATTTACTTTTTCAGGACTTGATTCAATGTTGCCAATTTAACTTAGTGAAGAATACAAAAAATGCAATAGATACCATCAAATACTCAGATACCTGACGTTACAGAGAGAAAACATTCCTATGGTTTATGGCATATTTCATTTTTCTCCCAGTTGGTTTTAGACTGTGTAACGAGTCGTGAATATAGATTTGGTAATCACTGAAACAGATAAATTCCAGTGGAGCTTTGTGTCAGTGCTTTTAGGGGTTTTATTTTCCTTCCTATTTCATAGTTGGGCATTTTCCCTTGAGCCATATTACAGCCATTGATGGTATCCATGAGGCTCTTAGTGTTACAGTCACATAAGAATGAGAAATCAAGCAGAAGAGTGGGAAGCAGGAACACATAAGCTGTTATTTAACTCTTCCATTGTTCAATTTCAAGAGAGCATTTTCTGAGTAAATAACATGTTGTCTTTTGTTTCCATTACTATACATTTGAGAGTGACCGATGACTTAACAAGTCGGTTTGTGTTCAGCAGCCCACAGAGTGAAATGCACTGTGTTCTGCAGTGATTGGTCTAGGGGTGTAGAATTCATCTAACTTGACAATAGGTGGTGACCAGTTGTCCTGTAAGTTTTCTCCATGGCACTTCTTGTCTAACTTCTTATCTCTAAACCGCTTTATATCTTGTTTGCCCCATGCATGGTCAGCCATTCTGAATTAGTTTCCAAAGCCTGCTGTAACAAAGAACCACTAACTGGGAAAGCTAAAAACAACAAAAGTTAATATCTCACAGTTCTGGAGGCTAGAAATTGAGAACAAGGTGTCATCAGGGCTGTGTCTCCTCTGAAAGGTCTAGGGTGGCCGCTGTTCCATGCTTTTCTCTTAGGTTCTGGTATTGCCAGCAATCCGTGACACTCCTTGACTTCTGGATGCCTTGCTCCAGTCTCTGCCTCCATTATCACATGGTCATCTTCTCCCTGACTTCTCTGTCTTTGTGTCTCACCTCCTCCAAGAGCACCAGTCATATTGGATGGAAGGCCTACCATATACCTATATGACATCATATTAACTACATTAGCAATAACCCTACTTCCAAATAAGCTCACTTTCTGAGGTAGTGGGCATTAGAACTCTAACACGTCTTTTGGGGATATACAGTTTAGCCCATAACACATGCCCAGGAGGAACACATCTGAGAATTTCCTGCCAAGACTCCTGAATTACTGAAATATTTCCTATCATGTAATAAACTAAGAGGCTCTCAATTGTAGCAAACCTAGTACATTCAGGTTCAGTATTTCCCATAGCATCAGCCTCAAACTTGTCAAATGGATAGATGCCAAATAAATACATTAATAAAGACTTGGGCTTAAAGTGGGGAAAAAAAGAACTCTGCTTTTTCGTCATGTGAACACTTTTTTATTTGGGGCATAATTAACATTTAAATAACTCAATTTTCTCTACTTTGCTATTTTAATCGGTGGTTTTCATATCCAGCATAAATACCTCTTTTGGGATGCAACTCCTCATTTCAGAAAGACATTGCAAAGGTAGATTTATCATAAAAGCTTTACTATATCAATGCTCATCCTTTTCAAGTTTTTATTGCTAAGCAATTTCTTTTCTTGACATGCCTACAGAAGAAGCTATATCTCCCAGGCAACCAGCCATTTACATAGCTGAGATTATTAAAGTAAACCTAGGATTTATCCCATATTTTAAAAAGTGGGTTTAAATTACCCTGAAGATCGATAAAATCTCATGGATAGTAGATAGGTCTTTATTCCTATGATTTTACCTACCTGCCTATTCTGGCTTGAAATTCTTGGGGCTGAGGATCCATTTATTTGGCAAATGGAAATAAGGCTAAAATGCTTTAGCTACTCAACTTTCTGACGTTATCAAATGAACCCAGAATTTATCCTATGTAAAAAAAAAAGAAAGTTCTAGATTATCATTTGATCTTTATACTATCGTGTATAACAGATAGGTTACTATTCCTGCAGTGATCTGGCCTGCCTGCTTACTCTTGCTTGAAATCTCTTTAAGTGGGGACAGGGGTGGAGACTTCTATTACACAGTCAGAAATGAGGCTGACTTCATAATGATGCTTCATGGACTCAAATTCACATTATGGTGTAAGTGATTTGTTTTAGATATCAATACTTCCTTGCAGCAGACTTGAGAGAGGAAGGCACCTTGGGTGACAAGAAGAAATATAGTTCCTATAGTGGGGGTAAGGAACTCTAGTCCTTACCCCCTCTAGTAATTATTCATACTTTCATTAAGAACCCTAGAGATCAGCAACGTAAATATCTTCATTATAAGTGCTGTGAGATGAATCTACGGATTTGAAATATTCAGGCAATCGCTCCTCAGATGGAAAGGTTGGGTCTGGATGCATACAGTTAAATATTCAAAACTGAATTCATGATTTTTTCCTTAAAATCAGTTTCCCTTCCATTCCTTCTTTTCAGAGAATAGTGCCATCATTAATCCAGTTGCACAAGCCATAAATCTAGGTGGTGTCCTTAACATTGAATTCTTCCTCGCCACCTACATTTAACTGACCAAGAAATGCTGTCTGTTAGTCTGTAAATACCCCTTGAGAGCATCTGCTGCCCTCCTTCCACAATACCACCACCACCCTCGTCCAAGCTACCATCATACATCAGCAATTTCCCATCCCAAGTTGTAACCACACTGGAATCTCTCCAGTCCAATCCATTTTTTCATACTGCATTTGTTTATTCATCCGTCCATCCATTTACTCATTCAACAAGTATGTGGTGAATACCGACCCAGGGCCAGGCACTGTTCTAAACACTGGGAGATATCAGTGAATAAAACAAAGTACCTGCTGTCATGAAGCTAAATGTTTTAGTGGCAGGAGACAAGCAATAAACAAAGATATAGAGTTATATAAACAAAGAGTTATACAGACAAAGGAGAGGAGTGGTAAGTGGTATGAAATAAATCGGGAAGGAAACAGAACATATCAAGAAAGCTTTTTTGGTACAATAGTCAGGAAAAGCTTCTCTAATAAGGTGATTTTGAGCAGATACCTAATGAAATTGATGGAACAAGACACCTGAGGGAAGAGCATTCCAGGGAGAGGAGAGAATATGTACAAAAGCACTGAATGTGCTTATTACATTGAAGACCAGCAAGAAAGTAATGTGCTGAAACATCATGAGTGATAGAGAGTTACTGGTAAGACATTAAATCAGAGCAGGAACGGTGGCAAAGGGACAGAAGATGCAGGGCTTTCTAGACCACATTACAATCATAGGAACTTATTTTGAGTGAGATGGGAATTCTTCAAAGGAATTTGATCAGAAAATTTACTTAACCTCGTTAAATTTTTGGAAGGTTATTCTGGCTGCTGTGTGGCACAGACTCTGTAGGGGATATTAAGGGTGAAAGAAAAGAGTCAGTTATGGATCTACTGAAGTAGTCCAGAAAAAATGATACTTGCGACTAGAATGATCATGATGGAGAAGTCAAGGGAGACAGATGTTTAATTTATTTTGAAGATGAAGCAGACAAGTTATGCTGGATATATGACATGTACAGTGTTAGGGAAATAGAGGGCTCAGAAATAACCATCAGGTATTTGGTCTCAACAACTGGGAAGATGACACTACCAGTTATTAAGTTGCTACTGCTGCTTGTTTTTGGGGGTGGTGGTAGGGGAAAAGGAAAAATCAAGAGATCTGTTTTGGTATGTGCTAAGTTTTATTAAATACCAGTTAGTCTGTCTTGAGAACTGTTCAAGTGGCTGATTAGATGTAGAAGTCTGGAATTTGGAGGAGGGTTTGGAACCGAAGATAATACATGGTCAGTCTACAGATTTATATCATGAGATTAGAGAGGATACCCTTGAGAATAAATATATAAAAAGAAGAATATAGATCTGAGGTCTGAGCCTTGCACACTACAATAATTGGAGATCAGGATGATGAGAAGAAAGTAGCAAAGAAAACTAAGGAGAAACAGCTAATGAAGTAGGAATGAGGCAGGAGATAGATGGGCCCCAGGCTGAGCGGCTGGCGTTTGTCTCCTGGTGATAAATACTCCAAGATGAAGATAATAGCAGGAGAACAATAGGAGAGGCTGAGCCCTGCCCAGATTAAAGAGACCACGTACTCTCATTTTCGAGGTCAAGGAGTCCTTCCCGACTATACATGCGCAGAGAGGCTCCTTGGAAGTCAAAAAGGGAGTGATGTCAACCTACCCATAGGTCTCTTCACTAGAATCCATCTTGGCTAAGAGATGCTCACGCATACATTGGGAGGACCCTGAGATAAACCAAATACGGACTCAGAACCAGGCAAAGCAAGGCGACTGGCCAAAGGAAACCCGGAAGAAATGCCCCATATAAGTGATTCAAACTACCACGAGGGCACAGCTCTTTCTCTGAGCCGATCCATGTGTCTATCCACACATACTCTTTTTCCTCCTAATAAACACTCTACTTGTTTCACTACTTTCCGTCTTTTTGTGAAAATTTATTACTACAAAGCCAACAAGCCAGGACCTTGTCACTGGCCACTGGTCCCTGGTGGTCTAGTGGCTAGGATTCAGTGCTCTTAACTGCTGCAGCCTGACTTCAGTCCCTGGCCCGGGAACCAAAATCCTGCTTCAAGCCACTGCAGGCCTAGGCCACCCAAGATCAGAAGGAAAATTAAGAGAGTGGTGATCTCCATTAAGTTGAAATGGGATCACAGTACCTTTGTGCCCCAAAGTGCCCACTGGCTTTCAGTTTCCCATATATGCTTTTGCATCACCAGGGCTAAATACCTACAAACTGCATACCAGACTCCCCCAATCGTCCAGGTTTTTGTTGGATTCATCTAGTGAGATGCACTGAAAGTAGAATAGAAGGCGATAAAAAAGGAGGGGCCATTTTATTCTAATTATGGGGGCAATTAAGACAGCAGCTACAGTATCAGCCGGGAAATTGTGTACAATGGCACATAACAGCCTCCAGCTGTATCAGTGGAAGTTTCAGGAAATTCAGTAGTAGGACAGACTTCTGTATTCCTACTCAGCAGCAATAGTATATTTCCAAGTAGCATCATTGGGGGTAATTTTGCTAAAAGTGCCCCCTCATGGTTTCCTTTAAAGGGCAGTTGCAGCTTCTTGGTCTTTGGTCAACAAAATAGTCTCCCATTTGTTACTCCAGGTCTTCCCACACCTTTCTGATTTCCTGCATTTACTCCCTTTCTGCTTAAACTATATAGAGTGGTTTACCCCTTCCTGACAGAACCATGACCAATATAGTACTTGGTATGATGAGAGGTCCCTCTAAGGTGGATATCTGGGGTTAAATGTCAAACTTGACTGTGCTTAAACACAGTGGTCACTTCATTGCCAGTGTAAATGGAATGCTGATAGTCCATGGGTAAAGGTTTATGGTATGACTGCAAGGTTAGGCATTTGAAAAGGACAAGATTGGAAAATTGGAGGTCTAGGGAATAGGTATGTAATGAACCTCCTATAATGAGCACCATGTGAGGGTATTCACATCCAATATGAGTATTCTTCTGAGGGCACACACTGTAGAGAAACATTTCAGTAATTGGAGGAAAAGATATCAAATCAATTTTGTGGATATCTTTTCAGTCACCTGGGGCTTGTTCAGTGAGCTTATATGCAAATTGTCCAGAGCATCAGGTATAGAGGCAATGCATAAACTTGACCTTACCAAGGATGAGTTGGCTAACAATATGGTAGTGATAATATTAATTACCCTATCTACAATTATTTGTTTTCCGTTGCTCTTAGGATAAAGATAAAAGCAATTCATATTGATTTAAAATTTCTACATAATGTAGCCCTGTATCAGCCAGGATAATCTAGGTAATCCTGCAGTAACAAACATCCTACCAGTCTCTCAGGCTTAAATTATTTTTTAAAAATGGTTTCTTTCTCCCTCCTACTATACATCCACTGTGGGCTGGCTGAGGTTTCACATAATCCTTTCTGAAGGAGACATCTGAAGCTGTGCTGGTTATCTCAAAGGAGGGTATGGTGAATGACTCCCATTTCATTAACCACTGTATATCAAATATACGGTCAGACTTAACTTCATGAAGTGAAGAAATATAATCACACCATGTGATCAGGAGAAATGGAAATATTTGATGGACAGGACTAACAGTTTTCTGCAGTCCACTCTGAATCATCAAATATTCAGTTCATTCTCTTTCCTACATCTGTATCATCCTTCTTCCCCAGAGAAGACAACCCAAGCCCCATACAATCACTGCATCCAGCTCAAACTCCAATATCTTTGACTCTCATCCAGTAGTCTCTCATTGTGTTTGGACATGGGTCCTTTTGGTGCAAAGACCTATGAACTGAAATATGTTACTTGACCCACACATACCCAAAAATGCAGTGGCAAGACTGGGACAGGATAGTCACAGCAAACAATTCCATTCAGAAGGCAGAAGACTACGAGCCATACACAAATCACTGCTTTATAGCAATTCTGAAATCTGCTGGTCAGATATTGCAAGGACATTTACCCTATGATAGAAATGATCCTTGATTAAACACAAATGTTGTTAATTGAGAAAAGCTGCCCAGGCTACAATTCTTTGTTGTCCTTGACTCTGCCTCTGGGAACTTCTATTTTTTCATTAAGTTTCACATCTGAAGGAATTAGAATATAAGCTCACCCTGGCCACTGAGCTATTTTCCAGCCTGCTTCCTTTCCATAAAAGGTAGGACCAACAGTAACAGGCTCTTTGCTTTTGTTTTTTTTGTAGTTGTTGCTGTTGTTGTTGTTCAGACTGTTTGGTAGTGCAACTCAAAACTTTTACCTATTTGATTCCAGTAAATTCCATAGTTTTTTTAAATTCTTGAATTGTATTTATTTTTTCATACAGCAGGTTCTTATTAGTCATCCATTTTATCCACATCAGTGTATACATGTCAGTCCCAATCGCCCAATTCATCACACCACCATCCCCACACCCCCGTCGCTTTCCCCTCTTGGTGTCCATACGTTTGTTCTCTACATCTGTGTCTCTATTTCTGCCCTGCAAACCGGTTCATCTGTACCATCTTTCTAGGTTCCACATATATGTCTGTCGATGGGCATTTAGGTTGCTTCCATGATCTGGCTATTGTAAATAGAGCTGCTCAGTAAACCTCTCGGGTTTTATTTTCTTTTCCCCATCTCTCTCCCATCTCCTCTCTCATCCTCCTCCACCTCCTCTTCCCCTTCCCTCGCCTCATCTTCCTCTTCCTCTCACTGCCTCTTGCTCCCCCTTTCTCTCACACAGAGTCTTTTAACTGAAATTATTTTGCAACCATCAGGCTTTAATTTAGCTGGAAGAACAACACCCTTGGTTCCTTTTCTCCGAGCCACTTTTCTTGAATTGGAGGGATTTTCTAGAGGTTACACTCTCAGCTGAACGTCTGCTCAGAGGAATTTTAATCCATTTGAAAGTTTTCACCATGGGTGTAATGGCTTGATTTGATTCTTGCCACAAGGCTGAATTTTAATCTCACTGTCTTCCAAAGCATTTCTCAATATTATCCTGTACTACTTTGATTTATGAAGTAGTTTCCCTATCTCCTTTCAGGAGAGCAGGGAAATGCAAAATTACACATGTTAAGTTGGATAACTGGGATATATTTGAGTATTAATGACTGCCACCAGCCTCTACCTATTCCTTAAACCTAATTTCTTTCCACCCATGCCTATATTCTTCTGTCATTTTCTACACTGGCCTCTCAGTTCCTCATCTACGTCATCCTCTCTCTCCTGATACTGGGACTTCTCCCAGCCTAAAACAATCTTCTTCCCGTTATTCACCAAGTTAACCCCTGTCTCATATTTAAGACCTCAGCCCGTATGTTACTTATTGAAGCAAGCCTTCCTTTATTTGCACGACTCAGTCAAATGTCTCCATCATAGACTTAGTCCTGGGTACTCTGTGTATCTCTACCTAGATAACCATCATCATGTGAGCAAGGGTTTTATATTTTCATCATTGTATACTCGGCACTGCCCTGTGCCTGAGACTTAATAGGTCCTAAATACCTACTTCTTAAATAAGTGAATGTATGCAGCAGAAAATGACCAACTCTTTTTTCTCCACTGCCTCTTTTATTCAATTAAGTGTAGTCAAGTCCTGTCAATGTGTGGTACTGTTTCTCTCCCATCTGTCTTCCCCCCTCTCATTACCACTGTTATCACCTGGGTTCTTACAGTCCACATCATTACAACGACCTCAATGTTCACTGCCTCATATAAAGCACTGTGCACCTAAAGCCGTACTAACGTCATGGCTCCTGTTCAAAGACCTCCAAAAGTAGTTAATAATTAACTAAAAATAATGTTTTATTTCTGAAAATCACCCCCTATTGTATCTTTTAACTTCTTGGAGTAAGTGCCCAAAATTCTGAGGTCAGAAACACCCAGGAGCTATCCTTCACTAGCGCAGACGATCTGAAGCCTATGAAATTAGAATCGCAAACAAAATTATCTGCAGAGCCCATCAGTCCTTACCTGACATTCATAAAACATTTGCATTTTCAGTTCCCTGCTCAGGATGCAATTGTCTCGCTCATGCAACAGGAATGAAGGACTGCTCAACATTTCCCTGTGGTGGATTAGCCTAAACCAATCCAGAAGAAACTTTTTCTTTGTGAAGGCCTACATTACTTTGTAATCGCTTGATTCCACTGAGAGGCTGCTGATTTTCCTCTCGCAAATAAATAGCTCTCTTTAGTTGGCCTCTGTGGTCATGGAAGGCAGGCTTGAATGCCAAGCACAAAACAGACGGAAAGAGTCTGAGACTGCGCATGCAGATCACCTCCCCCAGAATTCCCTAATGCAGAGAAACGATTTCACTACTTTGTTAGTTATGCTAGCAGAGTGCATTTCTAATGCCTCTTCTCTTCATTCATGAGTGTTTAAACATTTTCATGAGTATGTTATTTACTGTAACAAAGTCAGAGTCTGCTATTAAATTAATAGAGCAGTGTAACCAAGAATTCCAGAACAGCAATTTATCCCTGCTCAGAACAGCAATTTATCCCTGCTCAGTATTCCTGAATTCTAAATACAAGATTCCTGGCCATTTGAATCCTCTGCTAGTCTACAGATGTTGCATAAATACTCTTTTACTGCAAATGATAATCAAATTCAAGTTAGTGTGTTTATGCATATTTGTGTGTATTATGCTTCAACACGGTGGTTAAAATATGTGACTTCTGGAGATAAACAGCCTAGCTTCAAATCGGCCTCTACCAGCTGGTTATCCTTAGGCAAGTTACCTTCTCTATAAGCCACGGTTTTCTCCTCTACAAAACAGGGACAGTAGAGTGTCTCCCTCATTGGGTTGTTCAGATAAAATAGATGAGGGATTATGCATGAAGCATGTTGCCTGTCACATGTTAAGGCTATAAATATTAGCCATCAATATTATCAAACGTGAGATCTGATCATGGTCACCACTAACCTTTCAGAACTTTTTGAAGATTAGAAGAAAGCACCCTTTCTTGCAAGGGAAGCAAAAGTGGGTCAAAGTGTAGCACTCCATTAGTGGAGCATGAACTGGATTTCAGCCCACAGTCACCCTATTAGTTGAGCATGCTTACATAGAGTAAAACTTGTCTAACCAAGAGCATTGACCCTGGAGTTGATCTTGCCTCCCTCCTCCCTGCTTCAGTCACACATATTTTCTTTCTTTTTTCCTTCATTCATCATTTTAAAAATTTTGGAATGCATTGGGTTTCACATGATCAATGGAAAACGATCTCTAGAAGAAAAGAATTTCTATTTCTTCCTTGGAGTAGGCCTCCTAAAGTAAAGGATTTTGTCTTTTTATCTCTATTCCTGATCACCTAGCCCTGAACTTATCCAATAATGGAAATTCAATAAATGACTGTTGAATGAGTGAATGAATGAATGAACAACAAAGAATGTTTGCCACTTAGTGACTTAAAATTCAAGCTGGGCTTAAATGGATAAATCCTATCGGCGAGAATTTCACTTCAAATATCTCTAATACCATGACAACACAAATATTTAAAATAGATCCAAGGAATCATTTCTATATTGTAAAAATCATAATAAGCACATGAAATTGGGAAGGAGGAACCAAATAATATGGAAAATTAAGCTCTTAACCAGACACTGACTTCAAGATAGGAATTGATCCAAATTTAGGGAACTATTTCTAGCTTAAAAGTTTCTTCAGAGCAGTCTTGCTGTTTCTTAATCAGGCTTGAATTCATGACTACACAGCCAATCTAGAGTAATAAAAGATACTGAAATGTCCAAACAATTGACTTCCCCCGTTGCTGCTATTTCCCGGAATTAGCCAATTTTTTTGAGACCTAGTCTATAAAAAGAAAACTTTTTTCCTACAAAGGTACTGAAAGCATATATTGCAAATTCTTGTCACATTCAAACGGTGCAGCAAGAACCAAACACAAATACAGAACCGTAACACTGGCTCAGTCAATGGAACACAGCAGTGCAAAATCCAACAGGATGCTGAGTGTCTGTAAAGCAATGGTCCCAGTTGCATACAATCACATTTACATAAAATCTTGATAAAAACGCAGAGTTTGTGTAGTGTCAAGGGCAGCAAAATGTATTTCCATTAGTTCAGTGTCATGGCCTAAAAAAAAAAAAATCCAAATAGTTGAAGGCAAGTAATCTTTTAAAACCATAACCTAATCAACAAAGCATGCCCTGACCGTTCTATTTAAAATTGTAGGTTATTTCCACATCTCCCTGCCCCTGGCATCTTGACCTTCCTTATTTGGCTCTGAAATTTATTTTCTCGATAGAATTCAGTCTTTCTGATACATCAAAAAATTTAATGATTTACTATGCCTGCTATTGTCTGTCTGTCTCCACCCCCCATACACAAACTAGGATATAAGCTCATGTCTAACCTAAGTTAGAATGTGTGTGTGTGTGTGTTATCTCACTAGTGTATGCCAGGGACCTAGAACCCATCCATCCAGGTGTGGATCAAGGCTCTCAATAAATATCTGCTGAATGAATGAATGTCACTTCTTTGACTGGAATATTTTATTGTCTTCTATTATATATTCATTAAAATCCATATCCTTGATCAAGGCTATGCAGGCTTCCTCTCTCTCCACTTCATTTTCTCTCTCTCTCTCTTCTTGCCTACGTCACTACAAACCCATGGACTCCTGTTAAGTGACTCATATGCCATGCTCTTTCCTATATCAGGACCTTCTCACATGTTGTTCCCTCTACCTGGAATACTCTCCTCTCTACTCCCTCCTTCTACCAGTCCCCTGTTCTTTTATTTGCCAAGTTCTTAACCTTTAAGTATCTTTCTAAAGGTTATTTTTATAAAGCCTCTTCCCTCATGATCCTAAGTAAGTAAGCATCTCCCTGCCCCCCACATGCACACACATCTTTCTTTTTCTCCATCTTAGTACTAAACACAATTTACACAAGATTTGTTTTTTCCTCTCTGTTCCTCCATTAGACTCTGTGTCATGAGAATAAGAACTTCGTATTTCCCTAGTGATTTCCTAGGCTTAGCACAGAACAGACACTCTATAAATGGTTGATGAATAAATGAGTAGACAATTCTCTTAGAACAAAGCTCTTAGTTTCTTTTTCAAGGGATTTTTTTTAAAAGGATAAACGAGAAACATCCTCGGTCTGCTTGCCCCTTTATTTCCAGGATTTAGACTTCTGGTTCTAATTTTAAGTAAAAACTAATATGTTCATTCTTCATTACATTAAGCATGGCCATGCAGTGCTTTACCTGCAGCTCTTCAGAAGTTCCCAGATGTCTAGTTTCATGACTGAAACTAATAAGATGTTTGGGCATCTTTTCCCTATACTTTTTGTGAGTGTGTGTGTGAGAGAGAAGACTTATTGGAAAGGATTTACACTAGTTAATTACTGATGTGTCCATACGCGTACATTTTACTATCCTCTGAATCAATATGCAATTCAGACTGGCCCTAAATCCCGTCTACTTTTATTTCCCATAAATTTATTACTCCTCACTCAGTGCTGTAAAGTTTAATTAAAGTCAGTGACTGTATCTTGATTACTCTAATTACCTGACACATAGCTTGTGAGCACTTACAATGCTAAGTGCTAAGCAGGGATCAGTTCCTCCTATTTTATTTTATTACAGTTTTTATTTTCTGACAACCATCTATGGAAGACATTTTGCTGGTCACTGGAGAATGAGTGACCTACAGTCTGTCTTCAATGAGTGATGGAATTGGACATGCTCAAACTCAATTTAGTTGTTGTTTGTTGTTTTGTTTATCTGTTTGTTTCAGGAAACTTAGAATATCCCCACCAACATTTATTTGTTATTAAAGGTGCACCATAAAACTGTGCATGTTTTTTAAAAGTCACTCTTCCACTGGCCCCTCTTACTCACTTCCATCCTTGTACCTAGCTCTCATTACCTGCTGAGCTGGACTTTCCTCCCAGGCCATTGACTCTTAAAGGCATCTCTTAAATCTCACTTCTCCCTGGAGATGGCCCCGATTATCACAGATTCCTTACATCTCAACTCTTTGACTTCTATAATACTTACATCTGTTACGGCCTCATTTTTGTTCATTCACATATTACCTAAATTTATTTTTCAGAAGTTTCATGGATGAATATTGTTTTCATGGCATGTAATTGCCATGACAAAAATACATCATTGTCCTCAAAGGGATTGCTATAGTGCTAGGAAAAACAGATTTCTTCTATATTTGAAAAATAATGTAACTAACAAATAACTATATTTACTTTAAAGTGTATTTAAAATTAAAAATTGAAGTTACTTGCCCTAATCCTAAACTTCTCCTCATCCTCACCCCACTGTCACCTTTATCCCCCAACGTGGCTATTATAAAGCATTTGGTGCCAGGATTTATTTTTTCCTACTCTGAAAGTTTTTAAGTCCTTCATCACTGAGTAAACTCTATACTCAATCCTTCTCAAAGTAAGAAACAAAGGCTTATATCAGGAAATACACTCATTGTGGTCCTTTCGCTGTTTTCAGAGGGACCACCCCCCCCTTTCCTCAACTTAGGTTCTGTTATAGCAGCCATTTGTCTGAGCGTCATATTTGTCAATCACAAAGGATCTCATGTAGACTTTTGAGTTTGTTCCAAATTAAGACCTCTCTTTGTCCTCCTCTCTCTCTCTCTCTCTCTCTCTCTCTCTCTCTGTCTATATGTATATATATCTCCTGTTTATGAGTGGTTACATGATTATATATCATTATCAAAGCTAATCAAATTGTATGTTTTAATATGGTAAATTTTGTTATATGTAAATTGTATGTTAATACACAGACAGAAGAGAAGAGGTGAAACTACAGAACAGAGGAGAAATCTTGAGATTTCTGGATCACTGGAAGGACTCAAAAAGAGGAGGCTTCCTTAACTTCATTATCTTTACAGGTTTGCCTTTCAAATCCCCAACTAAGGAAATATTAAAGGATTACATGGCAATAAAATCCTGACCTGAAGTTCATGCTTATAATGTTTACCCATCTGGTACATTAAATATTTTAAAGTTCTATTTCTATGTCCTTATTTTTCCATTTCCCTTGGAAGAACTCCTTCATACAGAGGTTTGGGTTTCTTTTAACTGGATAAATTTGACATGTAATATTGTGGAAGTTTAAGTGTATGTCTTCTTAGTTTGATGTGTTTATATATTATAATATGGTTGCCATTATAATGATATTTATCACATTACATACTTAAAGTACAAGGCTATTGTTTATGTTCAATAAACTGTACATTAAATCTCTATGGCTACTTAAGCACTTGTTACAAGTTTGTACCCTTAAACACCATCAATTTTTATCCCTCCACCCCCCATCCCTTGGTAACCACCATTTTACTCTTTTTTTTTTTTTTTTTTTAAGATTCTACATATAAGTGATATCATAGAGTACTTGTCTTTCTCTTTCTGGCTTATCTCGCTCAGCATAATGTGCTCAAGGTCCATCCATGTTGTTGCAAGTGGCAGGATTTCCTCCTTTTTCATGGCTGAATAATATTCCATTGCATATATATGCATCTTTTTACTCCATCCATTCATTGATGGGCATCAGAGAACTATAAAAATTTTTAGTTGCTGGTTTACAAAGATGATTCAAGGAACCACCCTTGAAAATTTTCTTAAGAAGATTTTTATTATTATATTTCACCAAGAGAAGAGGGCCTGATGGGCAATTTAGTAAATCTCTCCCAAACACAAGGGAAAAGCCTATGGAGAGAACTGTAAGCAACTGTTCTGTTTTCACTGACAACACACTTGAGGAATTCTTCCAAGGGATCTCAAGGAATCAGTTAAAATGGCAGATTGCGTATACCCATTTAACTTGCTTCTTCCTGAACCTTTATTAAATTTACACTGAAGAGAATTTTTAAAGACACAGGACTGAGAGAAAAAGAAGACACTATCCATAAAACATGGAAGCTGGAAAGTAGAAGGATGTGTGGTAACTGATCTTGTAGGCTGAGAGCCAAATCCTAGCTCTTTGGTGGGGAAAGCTGACAAGCAAATCAATTTTTATCAAAGAACCCTCAAGACACTCAAGCATGTCAGCACATAAGATACCCTTGAAATGGAAGTGAGAAAAGGGAGGGGGCTAACTTAAAGAGCACTGAATGGAAGCTGTCTTGGAAACAGTCATTAGATTCCTTCCCCCACTCCACATCTTTGGGAAAGTGCCCCTCCCTCAGTTTTCTTTTTTTTTTTTTTTTTTTTTTGTGTGGTATGCGGGCCTCCCTCTGTTGTGGCCTCTCCCGTTGCGGAGCACAGGCTCCGGACGCGCAGGCTCAGCGGCCATGGCTCACGGGCCCAGCCGCTCCGTGGCATGTGGGATCCTCCCAGACCGGGGTGCGAACCCGGTTCCCCTGCATCGGCAGGCAGACGCGCAACCACTGCGCCACCAGGGAAGCTCCAGCCCTCAGTTTTCTACTCTGACATGTAAGGACACTTGGCAGTTGCTATTATGTCCTAACGATAAAGAAAAAGGTGAACAAAATGATAACAACAATTCTTAGGTGTATCAGAAATGAGGTCACAGGACAAAGAGCTGTGCCCCCAAATTGGAGAGAGAGAAATGTGAATAGAGGATCACATAAGCAAACCCCGTAAGCAAAAGCCTCCTGAGGCCTAGTGCTGTGGTAAGAAACAACTGTAACTGACACTCCTAGAAGCTTAGTATGGACAAGTCTGAGTTAAAAACGACAAGGGGACCCAATCACAGGGGACCCTCACACTTGTGTGACTTTTACCTCCTGGAGCATGACCAGGTTCTCATAGTGAATACTGGAGAAAAATCTTGTCATGCTTCCAGCAGGGGAGGAAAAAACACCAAATGAAATACACCAAAGCATTCCCCTCTTCTTAACAAGGTCTCCTCAAGAGAAATTATTTTATCAGAGCCTAAACTATTGGGGCTTTTTCAGAGCCTAACCTACCTAAGGGAAGGAAAGCACTCCACTGTAGCCCACTCTAGCCTAACACATGGGGAAAGGGAAATACTCAACTCCATGCCACTGTAGCCATCCTGTCCTAACTGGGGGGAAGGAGAAGGAGACAGGGAAGCCCTCTGAAGTTCACAGTCAAGAGTCACAGGCTTACTAAAAGACACACTCTCCCTCTTTATTTATATTGCCCTGTTGAAACCACAAAACTAAAAAGTAATGGAAGATAAAAATAGGAACAAAGAATAAGGGGAATGAATAAAAAGTACTAACAAATTTGGTAGATATTAACCCCATTGTATCAATAGTCTTTTAAAACTCTAATGGTCTAAATACACAAAATAAAAAACAGAAATTGTCGGAGTTGATCAAAAAACAAGACCCAACTATATATTATGCATAAGAAACTCAAAGAGATACATAAAAGATCAAAAGTAAGAAGATGGAAAAATATATACCATTCTAACACTAATCAAAAGAAAGTAGGAGTAGCTATATTAATTTCAGGCAGAGCAGACTTAAAAGCAAAGAAGCAAACAAAAAGGTCAGGGATAAAGAGGAGCATTCTATATTGATGAAGGGGTAAATTCTCCAAGGAAACATAACAATACAATCCCTAACGTGTATGTGCCTAAAACAGAGCTCCTAAACACAGGCAAAAACTGATAAAACTGCTGGGAGAAACATGACTCCACAATTATAGTTGGAGATATCAGAGGGAAAACTTTTTAACTCATTCTATGAGGCCAGCACTATTCTAATACCAAAACCAGACAGAACATTTAAAAAAAAACTATAGACCAGTATCTCTCATGAACATACATGCAAAATGCCTCAATAAAATATAAGCAAATCAATTCTGTGTATAAAAAAAATTATACCTTGACCAAAGTGGTATTTATCCCAGGCATGCAAGCCTGGCTTCATATTCAAAAATCAGTTAATGTACTCCATCACATGAGCAGGCTAAAGAAGAAAAATCTCATGATCATATCAATAGATGGAGAGAAAGCATTTGACAAAATTCAACACTCATTCATAATAAAAACTCTCAGCAAATTATAAATGGAAAGGGAGCTTCTTAAAGCTTTTCAGTTAAGATCAGGAATAAAGCAAGGATGTTCACTCACACATCTTTTCAACATCATACCGGAAGTCTTAATTTTTGCAACATGACAAGAAAAGGAAATAAAATACAAATTGGTAGGGAAGAAATATAATTATCTGTTCACAAGTGACAAGATGATCCATGTAGAAAATGCAAAGGAATAAACAAAACATTTTCTCAGACTAATTAGTAATTATAGAAAGTTTGCAGGAAACAGGTTAATATACAAAAGCCAATCACTTTCCTATATATCAGCAATGAACAAGTGGAATTTGACATTAAACAAATACCACAAATTTAGTGACTTAGAGCAACCTACGTTTATTGTCTCACATTTTCTGTAGGTCAGGAGTTCAGGAATGGCTTAACCAAGTCCTCTGATTCAGTCTGTAGCGAGGCTGAAATCAAAGCATAAGCTAGGACTAGGGTCTCATCTGAAAGGATAATCGGGGAAGGATTTACTTCCAAGACCATGTGGTTGTTGTCAGAATTCAGGTCAATCAGGACTGTTGGATTGAGGGCCTAAATTCTTTGTGGGCCAACAGCCAGAGGCTACCCTCAGCTCTCTGCGATGTGGACCTCTCCATAGAGCATCTCACCATATGACAGTTTGCTTCATCAGACTGAGCAGCTGAGAGAGAGATAGAGAGTCTGCTAGTGGGACAGAAGTTACAATCTTGCATAATGTAATCCCAGAAGTGCAATCTCATCACTTCTGCCATATTCTGTGGCTTAGAATCAAGTCACAGGTCCCACCTCCACTCAAGCGGAGGGGATTACATGGGTCAGGAATAACAGGATGTGAAGGAAATTGGGGCCATCTTACAGCCTGTTGACAATCATTAAACATATACTTTCACCATGAGAAAAATGTTTTACTTTTGTGTGTGTGTGTGTGTGTGTGTGGTACGTAGGCCTCTCACTGTTGTGGCCTCTCCCGTTGCGGAGCACAGGCTCCGGATGCGCAGGCTCAGCGGCCATGGCTCACGGGCCCAGCCGCTCCACGGCATGTGGGATCCTCCCGGACCGGGGCACGAACCCGTGTCCCCTGCATCGGCAGGCGGACTCTCAACCACTGCGCCACCAGGGAAGGCCAATGTTTTACTTTTTAATTTTAGGAAAGAATATTATGAGGTTCATCTTCTTGATAAATCTAATCAGGTGCTTTACATACCCTCACCATATCTCCCATCCACACATACCTGTGCCTCCTTTCCCATATAAATATCTCCCTATACAACCCTTACTGGCTGACTATTTACAGTCAAGGTCAGGAATGTTTTTCTTAAAGAGAAGAAAAACTGATTGTGGGACTAGATCACATCGGTACAAATCAGTGAAGAAATATACAAACCTCTTCATTAGGAGCTGTCAGGGTCAGACTGCTGCCCACCTGGCAGAAACAGAGGCTCTGCAGTGAGAAACATCCTTTAAGGAGATTCGTGTCTTAGGGGAAGAGAAATCAGAGAAGAGTTTGAATCCACCCAGAGTTTGAAGAGTTTGTATCAGTAGTGCAGACGACACTTACTGATACAGGCTAAGTACAGGTAGCATTCCTCTGGTCCCCCAGATTTTCTTTGGAAAAGACTCATATGATTTGGGAGAATATTGCAGAATCATGATAAATAGCTAAAGTAAAGCCAATATAACATAGCTTCAGGCTTCTGGTACCATGGTATTGACCAGTTATATAAAGATTCTGCTCTCCAAAGACAAAAGTCTTGGCATTTCTGAAGAACCTGGATTCCTTTCCAGTAATTCATATCTATTTCCTAAAATGGGGTGAGAGTAGAATTAGGAAAAGAGAAAACCAGAGGGACAGGAAGCAAAGAAGGAATAGAATGGAAAGGGAAGAGCAGGGAGGTTTTTAGGGATAGACGAGACATGTAGCAAATAGTATTTCTACTACTTTAATCATATTTACATTAATTATAAGGTCGATCATGAATTAATAACATTGATTAAGCTCTTTAATGAATCTACTCTGTCATTGCTTACAGAACTTGGTGTGAAGTTTTGTTTCTACTGATCTAGTAAAAGCCTGCTACAAAAATTGCCTTGTCTGGCTCTTTTAATTCTTCCCTCACATTTAGTATTCTGGGAGGAAATGGTTTAAAAAGATGAGGAAATCAGCCAACATTTTTTTTCTGGAGCTTAGTTTTTAAAAGTTGAATCAGCAAGAAGGTCTTTCAAATATACTTGAATTAAAATAGAGCTAACATGCCAAAAGTATAGAATAGGTAGAAGGGACCTCTCTCTCACATATTTACTACACATGTTTTGTAGTCTGAAACTGCCTATTTATGTTACCTGCAGAATACCTGAAAATCTCACTTTACCTTTCATTTTGAGAATAGAGTCAAAAGAAAAAAAAAGTGAATAAATTTTGAGGATCTTTGACTCCAGTTTTAGAGCTCAAAAAGAATAATTCTTTATCATAGAGGATGAAGAAAAATTAAAGGAAAGCTGATAGTCCTCATGAAAATGAAATTATCTTTTAGAGCTGGAAATATCTTTATGAACTCTTTTAAGGAACATGGCCAAACTTGTAACCATGCTGAAAGGAAAGCATAAAATATCTTGTTTGTCTGTTACAACTGGGAGCATTTTCTTCAGTCATTGTCATATGTCTAAAGGAAAGAAGGTTCATGCTGAGATACAAAGCATGAGACAGGATATTAATAATGCAGCAAACCCTGGCTTCCCATTCAATAAACAAACTGATTGCATCAGAAATTTATGAGAAGAAAGAGAAACCCTAATAGCCCCCCTGCTTGTCTAATTACTGCTTGGTTTTAGAGTCTGGAAATTAGCATGGATATAGGTCATACCTCAAGGCATAAATATTCTACTCCATCCAATATTCTTCATACAGATATAAATATCAAAGTAGATTCACCACACTGGGCTCTCTTTAAACACTGGAAATTATACAAAGAAACTAACTTAGATATTATGTATGCCACAAAGTATGGCGTATTTCATAAACTGATTTTTACTTCTTTGACATGGGTCAAAGACACTTGTCTCAATTTATTCATTTGAAAAGTACATGAAAAGCACTAGACTTAGTACTGTCAGGAATGTGAAGATGAATAAAATTTCATTCTGCATTTATTTGTAGTTCAGTGACTTATGCAAATGAAATGTACTTAGGTAAATGAAAATGTATTCAGCTGAACTCCTAAGTTTTCATATATGGGGGAACATCTCCTGGGTTGTCACAGGAGGAGGATTGGGATAGGGTGAGGAGGGGACGAAGTTGAAGGAGCTCATGTTTTCTCAAGTTATCTGCCTTTTATCCACATTGATAGTCCCCTTTCTAACCTATTTTAAAGTTTCTGAGGAAGTTTTCTGTCCAATCAAATGAGTTTTTTTTACTTAAAAAAAAAAGTTTAAAAGTCAGTGGTTGAGTTAGAAGAGTTGGGTAAATTTCTATGGTTTATTCTTTTATTCAAATTTCATCAAATATTTATTGTCTACTGATCCTACAGACATTAAAAGAATATAAGAGAATAATGTGAACAACTTCATATCAATTAATTTGACAACATACATGGAAATGTACAAATTCTCTGAAAAACCAAGTTACCAAAACTGACACAAGAAGAAATAGAAAATCCAAGGGTCCCTATATTTCTTAAAGAATTTAAATTTGTTATTAAAATTTTTCACGGGCTTCCCTGGTGGCGCAGTGGTCGCGCGTCCGCCTGCCGATGTAGGGGAACCGGGTCCGGGTTCGCGCCCCGGTCTGGGAGGATCCCACATGCCGTGGAGCGGCTGGGCCCGTGAGCCATGGCCGCTGAGCCTGCGCGTCCAGAGCCTGTGCTCTGCAACGGGAGAGGCCACAACAGAGGAAGGCCCGCATACCACAAAAAAAAAAAAAAAAATTTTTCACACACACACAAAAATCTTCAGGCTTAAATATCTTTAGCAGTGAATTTTGTTGACTACTTAAGGAAGACAAAATATCCATAACACAAAAAGCCTCAGAAAATGGAGGCTAGTTTTCTCCTAAATCTCTGATATCAAAACTTGGCAAATACATAAATATGTTATATGAATAGAAAATTACATACCAATATCCCTCATACACATACACACAAAATCCTTAACAAACTATAGCACGTGAATCCAGAAATTCGTACAAAGAGTAATACATAATAACCATGTAGAGCTTATTCCAGCAATACAAGGTTCATCTATAGATTGGAAACCAATATCATTTCCATATTAATAGAATAAGGCAGAAAAACCATATAATCAGTTCAACGGATAGAGTAAAAGCATTTTAAACCATTCAACACCTATTCATGAAGACAGTTCTCAATGAAGTAGTAATAGAAGGAAATGTCCTTAAATTGATGAAGGATATCTATGAAAAACCTAAAGCTAACTTACACTTAAAGGCAAATCATTGAAAGCCTTTATTCAAAGACTAAAAACAAGGCAAAATTTCTACTCTTCCCACTATTCAAAATTGTACTAGGCATTGGGAAAGCAGGAGTAAGGAGCGCTAAGCAAAATGAGCAAACACATATCTCTCAAAAAGTTTATGCATTTTGATATAATAAGTAATACAATATTACTTTTCATAAAAGTTCTTATTAGAACTTACATAGTTATTTTAGTTAAGGCACCAGCTGGATAGATTATTAGCATTTGACTTAAAGGCAAATATGCCACAAACTAATACAACATGCTAATTTCCTGGCCATATCATTACAATCGGGTACTGAAAAATATTCAATAGTTAGGATCTGCGCTATGATCACAAGCCTTCTAGATCACCAACTTGTTGTCCCCATGCAATTGATTTTTTTTTAAAAAGCCTCTCTCTCTGAACCTACTACTTTTTGAAACCACATATTTCATATCTGAGAATAATAAAGTACATGTCCATGCCAACTCTAAAAAGAATGGGAGGTCTATTCAAAATGCAAGCTTTTAGAAAATATGCACATCCATGATGAGGCCTGTGTGAGGTGCAAAGCTCCAATTACCATACAGTATAATAAGCCTGCACTTTGTTTATACCTCTCCCAGGCTGCACACAAAGCATTTTTGGAATCTAATTGGTATGGAATGCAGGATAAACTATGCACAATAAATTGAGTGTGAAACAATAGTCATTTAGATCATCCCCATTCCACAAAAGGGCTGTTTGGGAAATTTTTGAAAGTACCTAGGGGTTTCAAGGATTTAATTGACTCTTGGTGCAGTCTCTTGCCTGACTTCTCTGGAAGTTGTTTGGTTATAATTTGATGCTTTTACTTAAAATGCTACTCTGTGGAATATGCCTTTTCATATCCTGAGAGCATGGCATTATAGTCAAGGCTGCACAGGAAGATGATAAATTAGTCTTTTGCAGACTGAGGTCATTCAAATCACATTATCTCATTAAGTTTGGATACAAATTACAATGGGAGATCAGCAGATGCTTTGAAGCAAAACCCATATTAGCTATGTTCCATTTATCCAGAAACACTGCAGAAAGAAATCTGGTTTGATAGATGATCAATAGTAATTCCCATCTAGTGTTAAATATTATTGTTTAAAAAGTAATGTCCTCTAGGAAGAAATTCTATAGTCCTTGTACTCTGAATGGACTTGTTTTTCATCCTCTGGCTTTCAGACCACAAATCACTCATTTCAGTTGTTTGCTTGATTCTTGTTCTTAAAGAACTTCAAACTCCTTAAAGAAATGGCATAGTTGTTCTTTTATGCAGTAGTCCTTACTAAAGGTCCTGCCTCCTCGTATGCACTGAATATAATATTACAGAAAGAAAGAGATGGGGGAGGGAGGGAGCAAGGCAGGCAGGATGGAAAAGGGGGAAATTAAGGTTTAAGTAACTTGATTTGATAATAAAAATGTTTAGTTCAAAAAAGAGTCTAATAAAATTTTCTAAACTTGCCTCTTATGCCAATTACTTTGCAGCATATATTAAAATGAACAATAACTTTCACCTTCATGAGATCATTTCCATCATCGTATAAGCATGTTGTTATATATCTCATATTAAAAAATGAAGAAAACTCTCTTCCTCCCTCTCCCTTTCCTATTCTCTATGTTATAGCATCAAAGAAGTTGTATGACTTCCCCAAAGGCCACATAAGAATCGAGGTGAAGACTAAAAACACTAGAACCGGCTCTCCTTGTCCTCAAGCTCTTTTATTACTCTAAAAATAGATGGAAGAACACAGCGGGATATGACTACACAATAAGATCGCCCCCTTTCCACTCATCCTCACTTCCTTTTGCAAGGCTTATTCTGATCTCTCATCCTGGCCAGACTGTAAATGCCAAAGTACTCCATTATGAAATTTGCAATTCTCTTCCTTCACTCCTGGCTTCCACGTGGTGAGCTTTTCTGATTCATCTACTATACTTCACTAAAGGGAAAGGCCAGCCTTTCCCTCAGCCAGATGTGCCCAGTGTGCAAATTTGGGCATCAAGGGTCTTGGCTCTCCGTGATGACACAACAGAGCACCCGTCCCTAAGCTTGGCAATGGAGACACCTCTCAGTTAGGTACCAAGCTATAGCTCTTCTTCAGCCCCCAAACCAATGCCTTGTACCTACCCTTTCTTACAGAGACAACTGCCTCATTGACTCACCTGTTGGCCCACTCTCCCATCACCAGGCCTCCATCCTCAGTGTCCCGACACTGGCATGTATCCATAGTGGTCTCTTCCAGCCTCTACAGGAATCTCCAAGGTGCTCATGCCTCCATTCCCAGTACCTTTCTACCCCTCATCTCCTCTGAGCAACTGTACACTCAAGGATCCCTCAAAGGTCATTGATAGACCTCCAACTTTAACTTCACTGTGCCAAGGGAGGGGGTGTCTCAGGAGGAATGAGGGTCTACATGGCTTCTTTGTATTCCTGAAAGCACAGGGGTCTTTACTTAATTCATCACTTATTCTAATATATATTCACCAAACATTACTGAGTGTATCCAGGCACTATAAATGCCTTCCTATAATCCTATAATCCTACCACCTACTGCCTCATTTCTTTTCTCTTCATTGCAATCAACACCCTCAAATGAGTTAGCCAGTCTCCCTCTCCCCCTTTCCTCCCCTCTCCCCCTTTCCTCCCCTCTCCCCCTTTCCTCCCCTCTCCCCCTTTCCTCCCCTCTCCCAATCTTTTTAAAAACCTATTTGGTATGACTTCAACCATCACTTGACGTTGCTTTGTGAAGGTCCCTAATGACTTTCATGTTACAAACTC
>NC_041229.1:89003905-89070956 GCF_002837175.3 Physeter macrocephalus | reverse complement strand
CGGGAAGACCCCACATGCCGCGGAGCAGCTAGGCCCGTGAGCCATGGCCACCGAGCCTGCGCGTCCGGAGCCTGTGCCCCGCAACGGTAGAGGCCACAACAGTGAGAGGCCTGCGTAACGAAAAAAAAAAAAAAAAAAAAAAAAAACTTAAGGTCCAATTTGAAATATTAACTAAAAAGTCATTTTCTAAATTTTCAAGAGAAAAATTCTGGAAAAGTATCACCATTAGTTCAAAGAAAGAGGAAAAGCAGATCTCCCTTTCACTTTTTATTAACAAGAAAAGCCAAAGAAAAGTGTTTGGCATAAATCTCTGAAATTTTGTCTATTTCTTATAGGCACATAGGTCCATTTCCCTGGTTAAATACTGGAAATATTTGAAATGCTAAATTGGTATCTATTGTTTGCTTTTGTTTCCTTGTTGGTGATTTTGTGTTCAGGGCAAACACTTATTGGTAGAAAAACAGATTCTATAATGAACTGGCATGTTGGCTTAGTAAAAGCTTAAATATAGAGATCAGTTAAGGTATTGCCATTGTGTGTTAGAAAAACAAAAATGATATAATCAATTCAATAAGACCTAGTTTTAACATAAATAAGCTAACAAATTAGGTAGCTTATTATGTTCTGTTTTGAGTGGCATCCAGTGGCCCATTTACCCTCATAGGTCTCTCCAGTTGAGGTGTTTTATTTTCCCTTAATCAATGCTTCATCTGTAGAAGTCTCTTGTAATCATCTTTTCCAACTTCTCATTCAATCTCTGATCCTTCTCTACAAGATTCCCAAGTTGCCACTCCAGCCCTATGAGAACACAACTAGTGACTCAAGGATACACTTTTTTTGAAAGCAGGAAGTGCAAGTGGAGTGATGAAAGCAATTTGGGCTTTGTTTTCACCCTACTTGTGTTTAATTACCCACATGGATCACTGCAAACTTTGGTGACCATGGAAAAAACAAAAGCAAACTTCACTAGCCATAAAATCAACTTCTGTGAATCTCACCTTTCTCAACGGTAATGTAAAGGGAAAATTGTTCCATGTACGATATTAGGGAAAATGCAATATATGTTATGTATGCTTCATCCATGGAAGTTAACCAATAAGTGGTAGATATTACTCAGTTCCGCATCTCTCATAGCTCTACTTGCTGCAGAGCTGAGAACATTTTCCTTTTATTACTTAATAAGCCCTAGACCACAGTGGTACTTGTTGGCAATCTACTCCCTACTTCAGAAAATTGCTAAACTATTGTGTTTCTGCTTCCCAATTACTATGTAATTCATCACAGTTTCTGAATTTCCTTAATTTACCAAAAACTATAAAGGTTTTAAGGTCGATCAGTAGCAATTATATGGCTCCTATGGTCACTACATTTGTTTCTCCGTACTTAAACTGCAATGCTAGCAAAAACTCCCTTTGTTGTTGTTTTTAGTCAACGTTTTCAAACGTTGAGACTCAAAAGGATAATTTAGGATGCTTTAGGTGAGGTTTATCTTGCATTCTTCTTAATAAAGGCTTTTACTGTTGGTATGACTTCAACCATCACTTGACGTTGCTTTGTGAAGGTCCCTAATGACTTTCATGTTACAAAATCCAATGTAAAATCGCAGTCCTTTTTCCATCTTTTGACCTGTCAGCATTATGGGATGCAGCTAATAACTCTCTCTCAATATATTTCATTCATTTTGCTTCCAAGACACCATAATATTCTCTTGGTTTCCTTCCTGTCTCACTGATCATTCCTGTCTGGATTCATGTGATGTCCTTTCTCTTCCACCTGGTCCCTTAATGTTGAGATACCTCCTATACCAGTCCTTGTCTTTATCTCAATTTTTACACCTTATCTCGCGGATCTAACCCCGTCTCATGGCATTTAATGCTTCCTAATTGCTGAGAGCTCCCAGATTTATTCCCTCTCTGAATAAGATGATGTCTCCACTGCAACCATATCCACTCAGGCCTTACTATTTTAAGATATTCCAAGAGCTTCAACTGCCTAAATCTGTATCTGTTCACCAAAGAAAGAAATTTCTCTAGCCTCTGACCCTGTTCTGTTTGCACATATAGCGGGTCACAGAATTGCCTCAACCAATTACAGACAGGAGTTGGCATATAAAGGCCCAGCTTTCTCATCTTTAGGTTGGGTATTCTGAAATACATGCTTTATACTTTATTGGCCCTCTTCCCTTCCCACTCTCACTTCCTCACTTCCATTCTAGTGTTTCCTGGGTTCATCTCCCAAAATAATAGTGCACTTGAATTCTTGTCTCAGGGTTTGTTTCTGGGATAAAATTAGAAAGACAATCTCATCTACAATCTCATAAAACCAACTGGTGACTTCACATCTCCATTTAGATGTCTGATAGGCACTTCAAATTGTACATGTCCAAAACCGAAATTTTGATCTTCTTTCCTGAAAAAGGTATTGTATTTGTACCCTTCATCATCTCAGTTGATAAAAATGCCATCTTTGCAGTTGTGCTGCTTCCAGTCTCTAAACTATTGTTGATCCATTTCTATTTCTCACAGCTCAAAAGCTTCCTACCTCATCTTGTTCTACCTTTTATTTTTTCTGTAATACTGATCATCTTATATATTATATAATCTGCTCATATATTATGTAATTTTGTAATTTTCAATTCCACTATGCTAGAATAAACTTAGTGAAAGACTGTATCTTTCTTGTATTCATTGGAAATGACCTTACCTTTTTTTTTTTTTTTTTTTTTTTGCGGTACGCGGGCCTCTCACTGTCGTGGCCTCTCCTGAAAACAGATTCTATAATGAACTGGCATGTTGGCTTAGTAAAAGCTTAAATATAGAGATCAGTTAAGGTATTGCCATTGTGTGTTAGAAAAACAAAAATGATATAATCAATTCAATAAGACCTAGTTTTAACATAAATAAGCTAACAAATTAGGTAGCTTATTATGTTCTGTTTTGAGTGGCATCCAGTGGCCCATTTACCCTCATAGGTCTCTCCAGTTGAGGTGTTTTATTTTCCCTTAATCAATGCTTCATCTGTAGAAGTCTCTTGTAATCATCTTTTCCAACTTCTCATTCAATCTCTGATCCTTCTCTACAAGATTCCCAAGTTGCCACTCCAGCCCTATGAGAACACAACTAGTGACTCAAGGATACACTTTTTTTGAAAGCAGGAAGTGCAAGTGGAGTGATGAAAGCAATTTGGGCTTTGTTTTCACCCTACTTGTGTTTAATTACCCACATGGATCACTGCAAACTTTGGTGACCATGGAAAAAACAAAAGCAAACTTCACTAGCCATAAAATCAACTTCTGTGAATCTCACCTTTCTCAACGGTAATGTAAAGGGAAAATTGTTCCATGTACGATATTAGGGAAAATGCAATATATGTTATGTATGCTTCATCCATGGAAGTTAACCAATAAGTGGTAGATATTACTCAGTTCCGCATCTCTCATAGCTCTACTTGCTGCAGAGCTGAGAACATTTTCCTTTTATTACTTAATAAGCCCTAGACCACAGTGGTACTTGTTGGCAATCTACTCCCTACTTCAGAAAATTGCTAAACTATTGTGTTTCTGCTTCCCAATTACTATGTAATTCATCACAGTTTCTGAATTTCCTTAATTTACCAAAAACTATAAAGGTTTTAAGGTCGATCAGTAGCAATTATATGGCTCCTATGGTCACTACATTTGTTTCTCCGTACTTAAACTGCAATGCTAGCAAAAACTCCCTTTGTTGTTGTTTTTAGTCAACGTTTTCAAACGTTGAGACTCAAAAGGATAATTTAGGATGCTTTAGGTGAGGTTTATCTTGCATTCTTCTTAATAAAGGCTTTTACTGAGCAGAATAAGACGGCAAAATTGATCATGAGATAGGATACTTATCTTACTAGTTTTCTCATCCTTTACAAGCATTTCATACACTAGCTACAAATGCTTCATTTGATTAAAACAGGATCTCTAAAAAGACATATACTTGACAATATTTTGTTAGTCTATTTTGCGTTATAGTAGTAGTAGAATAATACAAGATTGTTTTCTTAAAATCCCATACCAAGCTGTTTTATTTTCACAAATTCTTTGCTTCCTTGGTGCAAATTAATGAGATATTAGGTCAGATACAACGATTAAATTGAGGGGATTTCTTTTTCTATAATATGTCTCCAGGAAAATGTTGGCTCTTTTATATATACCAATATTATTTTCCTGGTTCTATCTAACTGAAGTTTAGCTGTGTAGCACTTATTAACAGCCTGAAGATTTGCTCCTGGTGTCAGGTAAAAACTAAATTTGCTTCATCCATCATTAAAGATTGGTTATCAAGGTGCTTCAGATGAATTACTGTAAGCCTTATCATCCAATGTAGCCTAGCTGGATACCTTAGCTGGAGTGAGTTCTTGAAATTAAGAAGTTTAGTGATGATAAGGAAAGAAGTGTTCATTCTTTTTTCCCTTAGATACGAGAAAAGAAAATCCGACAACAACCAACAGTCCAGAGAAACAAACATCCAAGAAGGAAATCCTTATACTGCAATTGGTGCAGCAATTGTCAATCATGGGAGCAGTGACTATCACATGACCCTGATGAATCATATACCTCAGTTTTTTATGCCTTGGTGCACACTAGGATGGGACATATTCATTTCTTCAATTCTTTGGAATGAGTGACATTTGGTAGTGTTTCTTTGAGTATCAGTAGTCCTTCTGAAACACCATGACAAAGAAATCTCTTTAGGTAGGTGTTCCGTAAATATTAAGTATTATAAAATGTTCAAAGCCACTTAGTTTCCCAGGGGTCTCACACTGGAACTTATTTTGTTGACAGAGATAAAGGAATAAACATTGCATTATGCTAATATGACTTCAAAAGGCATCGACTGTCTTTTGACAAGTCTATTTCACACCTATGTGTGCACTAGGAGACAATGCCCAACTTTGTCCAGGCTAGGATGCAGAACTCTGAAGAGGAGAGAAAGAATTTCAGAGCAGAAATAGATGTCTGTAAATCATTTCTTTTTGGGTACAGAACAAGGAGTTAATCAGATGTTTTTCATCTTAATTCAGTGAAAAGAGCTAAAAATTTTACACATTTGCTTTGTTATTCTTCTCTTTACCTGAAAAATTAATAAATCACATTTGATGTTCTAATTTTGCTCTTTTGATACTAAAATACACTTGCTAGCCAAAATGAATTGTAGAACCCTGATAAGAATATCAATTCTATCTCATACCTATTTTCAGAAGAAAAAAAAAAAATCCAGAATGTAGGAAGCTGTGGAACTGTAGAACATTTGATTATAATTATTTGTTAATAATTACACTCCACTCTAAATTGAATGTAAGAAGGAAGACACATATTAAGAAATATTTTTAAACACTTCCTTTAAAAAGTCCCTAAGAAATATATCTTCCCTGGAATAAGTCGGTAACTATTTCATGCAGCATTACATTCAGAACTTCTTGGCAAATGAGGGGAAGTAAGAAGTTAATTAGGTGCTCTAGTTCTCTCTGTCCAATGAAATGACCTCTGCACATTATTCTGGCACCAAAATTTAAGTAAATGTATTTATTCCCTACATGAGACTTTCAGTAACACAGTGGACAATGTATTTATTAAGTCAAAACAGTTATATCAAAGAATTTACGTTCTGAGTTTTTTTTCCTGCTTGATTCATGCACTTCATTTTTTTTTAAATTTCCAGCTTAATTGTGGTATATTTAACAAACAAAAATTGTATATATTTTAGGTATACGATGTGATGATTTATGATATGCAAATGTTCTGAAGTGACTATCACAATCAAGTTAATTAACAAATCACCTCAGGTAACATTGTGAATATGTATGTGTGTGTGGTGAGAATACTTAAGATCTACTCTCTAAGCAAATTTCAAGTACACAATTCAGTATTATTAATTATAGTCACCATATTGTATATTACATCCCCCAAACTTATTCATCTTATAAATGAAAGTTTGTATCCTTTGACTAACATCTCTTCACTTCCTACCTCCTCCAGCCCCTGGCAACAGCCATTCTACTCTCTGAGTTCTGCCTTTTTAGATTCAATATAAAAGAGAAATCACGCAATGTTTGTTTCTCTATGTCTAACTTATTTCACTTAGCATAATTTCATCTGGGTTCATTCATGTTTAAGGTCTGTTCTGATCATTAAAGTATGAAATACACATGACCTTTGCTCTCAGGGAATTAGGGATCTAAGAAGGAAGACAAAGATACCATGTTACTACAAGAAAAGCACAATGATAGAGACATGCACAGGGCATCCCTGGGGTAGAGGATGGGGTGGGGGTGAGAGAAGTTCGGGAAGCTGTCCCTGAGATGATCAAAAAGATATAATAGTTAGCGAGACAGAATGAGAATTGGTTGTAGGTGTTGGAGCAAGGGAGGGGTAAAAGCAGGGAGATGGACAGGCTTGCTCAGGGAAGAGACTACACAAGTAAACACTAGAGAGAAAGCACATTGTCTTAACCATTTGTATTTCCCTGTGAACGGATATTTCATCTTTCTTGCCCATTTCTCTTCCGACTGTTTGCCTTAATTTGTATTAAATTGTTGGAAGTCTTTTCCTGGAAATGAACATATTCTATCTGTTACACATGTTACAGAGTTTCTCTTTCATACAGAAGTTTTGATTTTGAATAAATTTATCAACCTTTTTCATAATGGCTTTTTTTCTTATTCAAAAGAATCTTCCTTTCCCCCAAATAATAAACATATACTGTTGTCATTATGCTTTATATTTTTCTTTTTAGTCATTTAATCAATTCTTGATAAAGGATGAGAAAAAATCTTGAAGGATATTGTTATGGGTTGAGCTGTGTCCGCCATGAAAGGATATGTTGAAGTCCTAAAGCCCCACACCGCAGAATGTGACTTTATTTAGAAATAGGGTCTCCACAGATGTAATTAGTTAAGGTCTTATGTGGGTGGAGTGGGCCCCTAATCCAATATGACTGGTGTCATAGAAAGAATGCCATGCAAAGAGATACAGACACAGAGAGAACATGATTTGAAGACAGGATTGGAGCAATACATCTACAAGCCAAGGAATGCCAAAGATTGCCAGCAAACACCAGAAGTTAGGTAGAGGCAAGGAAGGATTCTCCCCTATAAATTTCAGAGGGAGCATGGCTCTGCTGACACCTTGATTTTGGACTTCCAACCTCTGGAATTGTGAGGCAATAGATTTTTCCTGTTTTAAGTCACCTAGTTTTGGGTACTTTGTATGGCAGCCCTAGAAAATAAAGATTTATACCAAACTGATAATAGTGGTTAGAGGCAGAAGGGGGGAAAGAGAGACTAGAATGGGGGCAGATGGGCAGAGGAGATTGTAGGATTGGAGGTAATTGTGAACTATGGTGTGTGGTGGGGAGTATGAAGAGAAATCGCATATAGTCCACTGTTGCATAAAGTCTGAGTCATGGATTGTTAAACGTCGAGCTGTAAAAGGAGAAAGAGTACACAGAATGGGCAAATCTTATAACCAATTCAAAGCATCTGTTTTTGCCATTTTTAAGTATTTTAATTTATTTATCAAAGTACACAGACACACACACACAACAGAGACACATTGTAAGTCAATGGCAAAAGGATACCTGTCCAATAAATGATACTGTGTCAGATGGATAACTATGGATAAAATAAAAGGCAACAGGAGAGTTAATAAGCAAGACACAAATTGGTTGAATATAGTAGTTGCAATACATCTAAAGTGTGGGTGTGGGGGGGGAGGGGGAGGGAGAGGGAGAGAGAAACCAAAAAATTAAAAGCTTGTCTGCTCAACACAGAAATGGGCAAAAGACCTTGAATTTAGAGAATTCAAAGAGAACATCCAAATGGTCAATAAACATATAAAAGGTTCCCAACAATAGTACTTATCGGAGAAGTGCAAATTAAAACCACCATGAAATATGACTAAACTGCCACTCAATTGACTAACATTGGATATTAACACTACCGGGCTTCCCTGGTGGCGCAGTGGTTAAGAATCCGCCTGCCAATGCAGGGGACACGGGTTTGAGCCCTGGTCCTGGAAGATCCCACATGCCGTGGAGCAACTAAGCCCACGCGCCACAACTACTGAGCCTGCGCTCTACAGCCCGTGCTCCACAGCTACTGAGCCTGCACACCACACCTACTGAAGCCTGAGCGCCTACAGCCTGTGCTCCACAACAAGAGAAACCACCGTAGTGAGAAGCCCGCGCACCGCAATGAAGAGTAGCCCCCGCTCGCCACAACTAGAAGGCCCGGGCGCAGCAACGAAGGCCCATCACAGCCAAACATTTTTTTAAAGTTTTAAAATATATACATATTTAAAAATAAAAAATAATAAAAGAAAATTAACACTACCTAATGTTGATAAAAATGGGTAAAAACTGGACTCATAACATGCTGAGATGCTAAGTCCTAGCAGGGACTGCAGTTGAGTACTAAAATGGCCACAAACTCTTCCCATGCAGTATGTGTGCCCTTTTGCAATATCACCTTGAAGCTCTTCTAATTAAAAAAGTGGAGTCTATTTCTCCATTCCTTGACTTGTTTTGTCATATGGAATATTTTTTTAAAAAGTCACTCAATCAGAGGCTTGAAAAAACTTACACATTGGGGCTAGCCCTGTTTTGCTGCTCCTAAGGAACTCTAACATTCACCATGTGATGAATGAAGCACAGATTAGGCAAAGTTCGGCCATTAACGTCACTAGGGCCAACAACTATCATCAGTACCTGCACAGGTGAGTGAGGTCATCCTAGATCCACCAACCTCTTATCAATCTGCCAGATGACTGCAGCTACATGGGTAGGCATAGCAGGACAGATTGGGAAAAGAGTTACCCTGATCAGATTGCTGATTCAAAGAATCATTAGCAATTAATTAGTTGTTATTTAAGTCTTATTTTTAACATTATTTATACAGAAGAATTTAATTTATACAGGATATTTGAATCAGTCTCTTTTATTTTACCAATAACAGTGCAGTTAATCACAAAACCTTCTAAAATAAGCCAAGACTATTAAATAATGTACATAAACATCTCTCTCCATTCTCCATCCAGCCCTCAAAGCTCATTTGTATTACAAGGGTCTTGTCATGTGCTATAAAATAGTCAGTTTGGGCTTGCAGTTACTGATTGAAAGAATCTAATATTTAAAAGGAACACACTGAATATGTTCATTTGTGAGCTACTCTTTTCATCATAAAGTGAACAAAAAATGGATTTGACTCATGCAAATTTTACTTACTGTCATGAAAGAAGAATAAAAATTCCACCTTGAGTTTGAAAACCAACCAGGACCTATCCATCCAGCTAAGGCAGATTTTAGAGTCACATTGAATTTAATTTCAATATAGCCATCAACACAAATGTTTCTTTACAAAATGTAGTACTTTTACCATCGAAACTAAACATACTGAGAAGGTCAAGAAGATCAAAGGGCAAATTATTTGAGATGCTGTGTTCTCAGCAAATGCCACAGCAGCTGCTAGAGAATTCTGGAACTGCGAGACCTTGATTCTGACAATGTTTCACTTCTGTACTTTTCCATGGATCCAAGATGGATTTGGATTAATACATTAATGTGTAAAGACGTTTCTTAAATAAAATGAACAGAAGCCAATGGAATAGATAACTCCTACAAATATAAGTTACATAACTAGATAAACCTCTGTATAAAGCCAGTTGTTCAAATATATCTTTTGAGCATATTTAAATGTCTAGTTAGATTAGATCACTAAATAACGATACATTTCTTCTCCCTTCCTCCACTGTGGCTGCCTCTTTTTGACCCAAGATGTATTTGGTCTTGTGTACAGTATACAACACTACCATATTACCACCTCCATAATATGAGATTCACATTTTATTATGACAATGACTATTAAGGAAGCTTAAAGTATTCTCATTTGCTTGTTTTATTGTATTTATTATGGCATTGTTCCTAGGTTTCTCTGTTTAAGCAAAAGATATTAAGATTTTCCTACAAAATTTCTATGATTGACCTTTAAATATCACTGTAATACTATAATATTAACAGCCTATTGTAATATTTGTTCAGAATTTTTTTTTTTACATGAGACATCAAGTATCAAGCTCATTTAAATAACTAAAATAATAAAACATTTTACATTAGCAAAGCGGAAGAGTTTGTGGTTCTTAGATAAATTGTTTTACTTTCTACCAGATCAGTTATAGTGGGGTCATGTTATTATCACCACATTAATGAGTTCTTTTTAGGAAATCTAAAAGACAACATCACCCTGAAACAACACTTATCAGTTTAAGGTATTTCTGAATACCAATACTCAGAAATATCTCAATAAGCTATACTCAAAACTTATGTGTTTTTACTGGTTGTGGATTATGATTACTGATTTGTTTTTCTAAACAGAGATACAATTTTTACATTTAATATTTTTAAAATATTAAATGAGATTTGAAATTTTCACTAAAAATGCAAAACAACTAAGAACAAGAAATTCTTTTAATTGGGAATAGGTATGATTTTGAACCATCCTGAAGATTACCAAATCATATGGTGTTGCCAAACCTTCCTCACTGAGCTTCTGGACATTTGGCTATCAGAAGCACCTCCAGCTCCATTTGTTCAAAACTAAGCTTATTATATTTACCCATCCTTCCTCATATCCCCATATACTCCCAACGCCCTCATATGGGTAAGTTGCATTACCATTTACCTAGCTGCCCATGTTAGGACCCTGGGAGCCATTCTTAAATTCTGCTTTTCTTTTCCTCTACCCCTGCAGAAAATCAGTCACTAAGTCCAGCTCATTCTGTCTCCTGAAGGTCTCCTTGTAACCTCTACTCCAGTGCAGGGTAATCATTCTTCTCCTGCAGTCATGTGTTTCAACTGATCTCCTTTCCTTCACTCTTCTCTTCTCCAATCCACCGTACCCAGAATGTTTCCAAAACACGAATCTGATTACATAACCCTACTCCTTCAAACACTTTTCCAGTGACTTTCAGAGCCACAGCCTTTTGGATTTAGGTTCAACTGACTTTAAAAAGCCTTTGTGATCTTGCCTCTGTTTCTGTGTTCCCATCTTGCAATCCTCCCTTCACATTCTACAATCTTCACTGAATTTCTCTCAGTTTTTGACCCTGTCCTACTCTGTCATGCATCAAGGTCTCCTCACGTGTTGTTTTTTCTTGTGGACATCTTCCTCTTTCCCCGCATTAATTTGGCTGAGTTATATGCATTCCATGACCATCTCTTACACATATGCACACACGTAAGTATACACACCCACATCCTGTTCTCCAGGAAGAAGTTTCCCTGTTCTGAGCTTCTGCAGCAGCCTCTACTAACTCTAGCATAGAACTTTCTATGCTATGTTATAAATTTTTATTTCCTCCAATCGACAGAAAGTTCAAAAAAGTTAGGAATTGTATTTCCAATTGCCTGTTGAATGCCTATAAAAGTGCCTGCTCCGGGGTAGCTATTACAAAGATACACAATAAAAGAACAAACAGAGAGGAAGTGCATTAATACATCCCATAGACAGCCTATTTCAAGTTACAGATGGCTTAGGTAAGATTTAAAACAATAATAAATTGAATAATGCAAAGATGTGTTTGCACGCAAATCCCTAAACAGCTTGTATTCCATATTTCTGATTTCCTAAAGAGATAGGATTCTATATTGCGAATCAAAAAGTACCTCATGTGCTTTAGATACCACATTTAGTATTGGCAGAATTATATCTAGTTGTGAAATTTTGCCCTGATATAAAACTATCCTACTTGTTCTTGGCTCTGGGTTGCAGAGTTGCCTATGAATAATGCTAATAGCTTATTTTCTCATTCAAGATCTCTGAATTAGCTCTAATATCTTGGCAAATATTCATTTGAGATGATACATTCATATACTGTAAAGTGTGGAAAGTATAATTTGTGCCTAACTAAAAATTTTAAGACATGCACTCAAAAAGCCAATTTGTGGGGCTTCCCTGGTGGCGCAGTGGTTGCGCGTCCGCCTGCCGATGCAGGGGAACCGGGTTCGCGCCCCGGTCCTGGAGGATCCCACGTGCCGCGGAGCGGCTGGGCCCGTGAGCCACGGCCGCTGAGCCTGCGCATCCGGAGCCTGAAAAAGCCAATTTGTGTATGGCTGCAACTGAATATGATTCCTTTAGGATGTGTGATTTTGAGAAGTATGTTTATTTATGGGACTAATTGATGTTCAAAGATTATTGTAAGCTCCTTGAAGAACAGGATAATGCTTTAATTATGGTCTCTTGGCAAACAGTAGGAAATCGATCAACACTGAGATAATGAAGGAGGAAAAATGGCAATACAAAAATAGAAAAATATACACATATAATGACAACTAAATTAGACACCATGATCTTAAACCAAAGACACCAAATTAAGAGTTGGCAGTACTGATGTGTGTGTCCTTGTCCATCTCGACTACTGGAATCCATCTTGGTTAAAATACTTTAGTCTAAACTTACTTCTAAAAAAACAAAACAGACTTTTCTTTGATAAACAGCCTCTTATTGTATGGAAATGTTATAGAGACTTAAGGTTTACTACTTCTTCTGAACACATAGATTACATTTCCCCGAACCCAGGCATTCAGACTGGATTGTACATCTATTTCTAGTCAATGGCTTGTAAGCAAATATAATGTGTGTTGCTTTCAGGTCAAATAATTTCAGCAAGAGACCCTCAAGTGCTTTTTCTTTCTGCTGTATCAAGGAATTCCCATTATCTAGATGGTACAGCTACATCGTGGGTAGAGATTCTGTTAGTCTGTACTGCTGAGCGATGTCATGGAGGACATTTGTCCATACCTACAGGGGACTTTATTTTTTTATTGGAGTATAGTTGCTTTACAGTGTTGTTAGTTTCTGCTGTAGAGCAAAGTGAATCAGCCACATTATACATATATCCCCTCTTCCTTGGATTTCCTTCCCATGTAGGCCACCACAGAGCATCTACAGGGCACTTTAAAGGAAATAAACCTTTTGTTGTTTTAAGTCTGAGATTTGGGGATTCTTTGTTATCACAGCATAAACTATCGAGGTTAATAGAAAATGTATATCATATTAAAATTATCCAAATGCATTAATAAACTTAACAAGGAAGAAAGTTTTCAGAAATCAAAGTGTTTTAGTTTCACCTTTCTGAAACTATACTGTCTGAAAGTTCTTGGTCTAAAAAAAATGTCTTCTTGAGAATAAAGTGACTCAATGTCTCTATAGGTCTTTAATTACCTTGATATTTAACAGATGCAGTAGAGAAGTTAATATGGACAATGAATGTAGTCTTAAGCAGCTACCCTAGGGAAGTACAAAAATTGGTTGCTAGTAGAGGTGACCTTTAACTAACAGAAGAATGGAATAGCACTGGTCACCTTAGGGATTTAATGTGGTTGTTTAAGAAAAGAGATTGCATGTGGAAGGTGGTATTGCTGTATTTATGCTATTGCTGTACTTATGCTGTCAGTGATTCAGCCAACATTGTGACTTTATGTTCCAAAAAAGTAGACCAAGATAAAATGAACTACTGTATTTTTTAAACAAAATTAGAAAATGCTATTGTCAGTAGTTTAAAGCCTCAGACTGATAGGAAACTTAAATATTTCTTTTTTCCCAGATTAGGAAGCTATGATCCAAAGAATACCTTGTCAGAGGCAGATTCAAGACAAGAACCCAGGTCTCCAAATTCCTAGCCCAGGGTCCTCCCATAAATATCTAAGAATTAGTAAGGATTATTTATAAATTTTGATTTTTAAAAATTATGAGTCATAAAATTCTGGCCTTAATTTTTGCTTTTTGATTCATATGGGAGATGAAACTAACCTGGCAAGAGATAACTGTATCCCTCTTCCACCAACATGCTAACCAAGACTGAAAGAGTTGCATCATTCCTTGGTATAAACACAAGAGGCTGATGGCTCTTGAGGAAACAATACATTAGGCCCCAAAGGGAATAGCAAATGACAACGCAAGTCTGAAATTGTCTACTTAACACACACTCATCCTTCACATCTCCAGTAAAATAAACACCACCTCAAGAAATCCTTCCTTGGTCCTCCATAGTATGCAGAGCTGGTTTCATGGGCATGCAACCTGTGTAGCTGCCAAGAGTCCTAAGCTTGGTCTGTCACTGTCCTCAAATTCTTATTGGTTTTTGAACAAGGTGCCCTGCATTTTCATTTTGCATAGGTCTCTGCAAATTCTATAGCCAGTCCTCATAGTAAGCAAATTCCCTTTGGTGTTTGTACTCATAACATCCTGTATTTCTCCCTCATGGCAAATACTTACATAATTAAATACAGTCAAGCTATCTCTTTTCATTCATAGTAGTGTAAGTTCCATAAAAACAGGAATTGGTTTGGGGGCTTCCCTGGTGGTTTTATCTTTTTCACTGTTTTTATCCATACTGCTTAGTGGAGTTGCTGGATTAAAACAGATGCTTTGATGACCAGATGGATGAATAAGTCAGTGAATTAATTAGTAATTCTGAGTAAATGAATGAATAAAAGAAACCTGGGGAAAACTTCAGGTTTGAACAGAATGGTAGACAGCTGGAGTTTTTTTGGGTACGGAAAAAAAAGGTAGATACAGAGAGTGCAAGTAAAGTACAGTGAGTTCTGAAAGCTAAAGCGAGAATCTGACACTTATTACATGAAGAAATACAGAAGTTGTCGTTAGCTTTTGATAAACATGATAACTTGTTTATTGCCTGTCTCCAGATTGAATTTTTTATTCTTAAACACTCTATTCCTTCTGCTTCTTTGGTAATAAAATATCATGGCATATTTTAATGTATGGTAACATTCATTTGCCATTAAATATGTCACATATTTTATTTGATTTAATCCCGACAAAACCCTATAATGCTGGTTCCCATTTTTCAAGTAAAGAAATTGAGGCTTCAAAAGATAAAATAATTTTCTCAAGGTAATATCAGGAAAAAGGTACAGAATTTGAAAAAAGGTTTCCTTGAGAAAAATTTTCAAAATCTTCCTACTCTTTACAGATGCTCCCGTAGCTTAAGCATTTGATTTTTAAGCAAATATTTAGCTACTCTGTATATACCAAGATTGTGTGACTAGTGGAAGAAAATCAGATTGGTAGACTGTGTTTACCACCAGCTGCATGTTCTACCTAGGACATTTTCTAGATGAACTAAGTCTCAAAGAGCTTGAAGCACGTCTTTAAAAACATTCACTTTCTGTCAGAATCTTGGAAAAAGGTAAGAAGTTGAGACTAATTTATCACCCAAAGGTATTCCAGTTACAAACACAATAACTTTTTAGAGAAAACTGAAGGAAAGAGAAAAGATTTATGGCCAGAGCAAAAGATTATGGCCAGATAAGCAAAAGAACTTATCTTTCCTAAGTACTAAAATACTTAAAGAAAATTGACCTCCAATTAAGAAAACAAGACATAGCAGTTTTATTTGACCATAATTTCATCTAATTGAATCGTATAATAAAATGTGCAGATCCCATCACATTGAGATAGCTGTTAAAAACAGAAAAATAGCTTCTGAGTAAATGTGCATGCTTACCACTACCCAAAAGCCTGTTATTGATAGTTTTATATCATTATTACTATAACCAACCTTTAATTGAATTTTTATTATGTTGTCTTCACTCAGTGTAGACACTAGTTGTAGTCCTGCTACCAAGAAAAAAGGAAGTCATCTGGGGTCCTCAGTGGGTAAAAAATCAACAGGATGTGAAAGTTGGATGAAAAATCTAGTTCTCCTACAGAAATAGAAAATCCTCACTTCATTCCATACAAAGTAAATCCAGCCTTATTGAAGGGGTACATATAAAAAATGAAAACATGAAATTACTAGGTTAACAGTATGGGTTTGAGGATCAGAAAACTGGGGATTTCATATCAGCTTCATTGTTTTATTAGCTGTGTGATGTTGAACAACATCTTTACCTCAGTCTCTTAATCTGTAAGACGAGAATATATTTTATAAAGTTGGAAGGGACTAAAGGATATAATGCATGTAATGTTATTCGTACTTTCCATAGGCATATAGTAAGGGAACAGTAATGTCAACATCAGTGTTATATCAATATGGATCTCCTTGCATAGATCACTTTGTCGGTTATAATGTAGCATATTTAAAGAGAAATACTAGATGAGAAATGCCATTGAGTTTGAATTTGAATATTGAAAAGATTATCTAAATAAATCAAGAAAAAGTCAATTTTTCTACCTGACGTCATTAGCGCATACATACATATGTGGTTTCACTTTATGACAGAATTTACATATAGTGACAATCACAAATATTAAGTGCACAATTTGATGGTTTTGACAAATGTATAAACCTACATAACCAATAATTCTGCAAAGAGTATGTGGAATATTTCATCATCCCAGAGAGTTCCCTCATAGCCCTTCCTGTCAATCTCTACCCTCCAGAGAAAAGCATTGTTTTTATTATCACAATGGCTTACTTTTGCCTGTTCACAAATTTAATATAATGGATTCACACATTATGTGCTCCTTTTTGAATGACCTCTTCTCCTCAATATAATATAACCCCACAGATAAATCTCAAGAACGTCTGTCAGTAGTTTACCCTTTTTGTTACATGTAGTGCTATTCCATTATATGAATATGCCACAGTCTGTTTACTCATTCCCCTACTAATACTAATAGAGATTTTGTTTTTTCTAGTTTTTCCTTGAATTCCTTAAACACACTGACAATGGGTTTTGTAAATTCCTGGTTTTCTAATCCCATCAGATGGTCTGTCTATATTGATGACTGTCATATTTTACTGCTTCTTCACATGCTTACCACTTTTTATTGTATACTTGGATAATATGGATAATACATTGGGGGCATCTGGGTCATAATGGTCTTCATTCAGACCGTATTGTGTTTCAGACAGTTACATTCCTAGCAAATCATTTTCATCCTTTCATGCTTTTGTTTTTCCTCAGCAATTATGGAAATTTCACATATACAAAGCTTAAGAATTACACAAAGAAAACTCAGAAACCACCATCGAGATTCTACAATTGTCATCACTTTGTTATGTTCATTTGATTACATATATTCACCTATTCATACATTTTGATGCTTTTCAAAGTGAGTTGCAAACATCACTACCCTTCACACCTAAAGTGTTTAGCCTCTCAGATTTTTTATTCTTTATTAATATGGATCTATATTGACTATGTCCTTAGTCCTGAGAGCATAGCCCCTACTGTAGGCTGTGGTCCTTACTCTCAAAGTGGTGATTTTCTATAGCCTCAACTGAATGCCTGAGGTTCTCACCAAGACCCTGGTTGGGATATAATTCTAAGGTCTCCCAGCACTGTATGACCTCTGGTGTCTCTGTTCACATTCTTCATGGAGTCTTGCTCTGTGTATGTTCAGCACAGCCCAGTCCTCGAGCAATTCTCCCTCATGCAGACATCTGGGGGTCCCTCTCTACCCAGCTCTCTTCTTTCTGTACAATGCTCGACAAATACCAGCAATTTTACCACCCTAGAACTTACTACCCTTGCACTTTAAAAGTGAACCGTGTTCTGCTTAGACTTCAACTCCCTGTGTCAATGGCTAGAATAATACTGCCCAGAAGAACTTTCTGTGATGAAAATATTCTCTATCTGCACTGTTCAATATGGAAACTACTACCCATATAGTTACTGAGCACTAGCAATGTGACCTGTTTGAAGAACTGGATTTATAATTTTAATTAATTTTAACTTTAATTATCACATATGGTTAGTGGGTACCATATTGGACAGTGCTAGAAAATGTCCCCAAGGAGAGAACAAGAAAATGTGGTGCTCTCATCCAGTATTTGCCTTCTCTCAAGGTTCACATTTCTTTGTGGCCTATTGGCCAACATCTGAAAAGAATTACCTTATTGTGATGTCCAGTTTTGTGTGTGTTGTTTCTTTTTTTTTTTTTTACTGGAAAAAGACAAATCTAATTATTCAATTATGCTTAGGACTATATTGGCTTTTGTTTACCTGAAAAATATGAATGAATTCAGCTAAATAGGCAATGCCGATTGCCTAGTAAAATAAATAGTAGAAAAAGAATGGACTGTCTCCATCAGAACTGCACCAGCTCAGATAGGCTTTACATGCATTCCTGTGACCTGTATTATCTGACTCCTCACATGGTGCATTTTATCTTTTGTGTAGGGTCTGGGCAGTCTTATACTTTCTAGTGACTCCAACTTAGCCTTAAAGAGTGATTCCACAAAAATGGGATTAGATAAAGCTGTATTCAAGGAACAAACAAAAGCAAAATAAAGTCAAATGGCTGCATCATCACTTGGCCTCAACAAAGGAGACCACACCTGCAGTCCAGGTTGAAGCTGGTTCCATGAGCTTCCTTTGTGCTCTTAGGTCCTGTGAGAACTTGAGGCAGTCTTTCATGTCTGTGACCCTAGTTCCCAGCACAGAACATCATCCATAGTACATCAATAAACATATGCTAAATGAACAAGTGAAAAGATACTCATTCCATCTGTGGCTTTAAGTAGACTGGTTAAGAAGGAGCAGGAAGTGTTAACTTAAAGCCTTATTTTCTTCTCAGGTTGGTGAGAATGGAAGAAAGTTGCAGAACACCTTACCACTGAAAGCAGATGGTAGGAATCACAGAAAAGAGGAATTGTTCTCAAGACTGATGGCTCAAACTTATGCGCATAGAGTGCCAGTCCTGACCTTCAACAGACACATAGAATTTCACACAGTGAATGCCACATCTCATGCATTGGATGATAAAGATGTTGCTTTCACTTCAAAATGCAGTCTTTCTTAGAAAAATTCAATTTTAAGCCCAAAGATGTGGATATATACCAGGGAAAGCTATCTTCAAGCAGCCAATTATTCTATTTTCTCATACGTTTATGGTGTTACTCATTAAGTTTGTCGTTTGTACAATGACCTAAACCCAGAGTGCATGCACAGCATTAATAAAATGTTCTATCCATTTTTTGTTTAACCCTTCTACTTAATTTTCTTGCCATTGCACATTTTGCTTAATTCAATCGGATGCATGGTTTCTTGTTTAGGTCTCCACAAAATGACTGTGTCCCTCTGCAATTATAAGTAATCCTACAAAGAAACGAATCAAGACTCAGTTATGGAGTGTGTTAAGTGCAAGCTACACTGTGACTAGGAATACATCTCTACCAGTTCAGTGCAACGTGAAGGAAGATGGGGACTTGATATGAATTAGATTTCAACCAGCTCTCATAGGGAAGCATTTTCCACATTTCACTCTACTTCCAAATGTAGCAAGCTATCTTAGAATATATATTTTTAATAAAAATATGCTTCTAGTGCTGAAATTGTTTGTCAAAAAAGTCACTGCTATATTTGACAGCTTTATTACTTACAATCTGTTTTGTCATTTTATATTAAATTCAAAATACTCAAAGTAATGAACATGCACATAATTTTGTGCCATTTTCCATTCTTTCTACCAAGAATTTTTGGAGTTAGCTCTACTATAATTCTTCTGTATAAGGTGAAATGTCAGTTTTCAAATTGCAACTACCTAGAGAGCTCCCTTCTACGATAAAGAAATTTCACAAACACCACACGTTACTCTTTAGATTTAGTTTTAGTTTCCAACCTTCAAGCTCATGTATTTCTTTCTTTACTGTCACTGATAACTTTCTTTTGTACATTAATGTCTAGAGTTAGTTGCTAAATTTTGACTATAGCTGGAAGTTAGATTTTTCAAGCATACCTGATAAATATGGTTTAGTATTTGAATTGCTGATTCGAGTGTTTTACTGTTAGGAGACAATCTCTGTAAATTTAGTAAATCCTGCAATGCCTAAATATTTGGCAAAAGAGATTTCTAAGATGATTTAGAAAAATAACAGAAAATAGATGATACCAACAATTAATCAATTGTTTCTTAGGGAGAGGAAATACAAAGAAATCCCATCCAATCAGCGGCACTGATTGTGCTAGAGCTAATAGCCTAGAGAAGGAAGCTGACTTTTGGTTGTAGAAAAAGAAAAGAATTGCATTTGACATCTAAAGTTGTAGTTAACTTTATGAAGATAGGTTCAAGTGGATTATGAATGCTTATTACTAATCCAAACACACTCTTTCCTGACATGCCCTCTCCCTCAAGAATACAAGTACATAATTAATGTGATAGCAACACATTTTGTTTAGATGAGGGTGAAAAGCATGGTTTTACATCTTGTCTTATTATCTCACAGACACACTAACTTGATAACTCCTTGCAAAGGAGTGTTCATCATTTTCTAGCTCGACTGCCCCCAAGACTATTCCTGCTAGAGCTTTGATGAACTCCTCTTCAGCTTGCAGAGAAACAAATACAAGTAGCCTTTGAAGGAATTAGATCAACTGCTCATTAGCAAAAGTAACACTAGGTATGTGGGACCCAGTAAGGTTTTTTCTTCTTTTTTCCTATAATCCCCTGCTCGTGTTTGGTACTAAGTTTCAGATTTCTTGACTTTAATTTGGCAACCCTTTGTTCCCAGTCTGTAACTTCTGACTTTCTTTTTCACATATACCATTCCCAAAATATTTCTTCACATATAAGATGGATCTTCTCTCATGGTAGTGGGGATGTTAAACTAGTTTAGAAACTATCTTTGATGATTCTTTGTCTTGCCTGAGATTCTGCTCTCTGCTCCTAACCTATTCAAGCCTACTTATCTCTTGTCCCATGTCTGTTGCACCATTTGAAATTAGGATAATTTGACAAGGTTTTTAAAAAATATATAATACATATTTTAACGTTATACGTATTTTTAAAATAAAATAGAAGGAAACAAAAACATCAAAGTACCAAAAAAGCCTTATGAGAGAACCCTTCAGCCCTTGTCTGCACGTCCTGCTTTTCAAAAGGCAAATTTGAACATTCTTTACCGTGGCAAACTGAGCTCTTCATAATCAAGCTCCCTCCAAATTACTCTATACAATCTCAGAATTCTAATGCAATTGTTCCCAAACTTGAGCAATTGAGTAATACCTACTCTCATGTGAATCTCCTTTGTTTTTATGTAAAACCCTAGGCAGCACGCTCTGCTATTATGACTGCATAGGTCTAGAATAGGGCCCCCAAATTTGCATTTTTAACATTCACTCTGGGAGATTCGGGTGCAAATGGCTGCCAATCCTGTCTAAGACTTATTTTTCTTGGCCTCATCACAACTGCCTCTGTTTTACTACTCTGATTTCACACATGCTATTTCCTCTATAAAGAAAGCACTACTCAGCTTTTAAAAACATATTCCTAATAATCCTTAAAGACTAAAATATCAGCATTGATAAAATTTGCTTGAAGGTAGAGAGGAAAAAAATTTTAAAAAGGTTTCTCTTACCTTGAAAAAAGGTTTCTCTTATCATACGAGCCCACTCCTTTAAAAATCTAGAGTAAAAAAAAAAAAAAAAAAAAAAAATCTAGAGTAAAAACAAAGGGAATACTTCTAAGAACATCAATTTTTATTTATTTATTTATTTATTTTTATTTATTTTTTTATTTTTCGGTACGCGGGCCTCCCTCTGTTGCGGCCTCTCCCGTTGCGGAGCACAGGCTCCAGACGCGCAGGCTCAGCGGCCATGGCTCACGGGCCCAGCCGCTCCGCGGCATGTGGGATCCTCCCGGACCGGGGCACGAACCCGCGTTCCCTGCATCAGCAGGCGGACTCTCAACCACTGCGCCACCAGGGAAGCCCCAGTTGTTTTTTTAATAATCTTTTTGAATTTACATCTCTTTTCTTAGAGGCCCCAATGCTGCATCAGGCACAGTAGAGGGAAAAATAGTAGAAAATAGTCATAGTCTTAAGGAACCCATTACCAAAGATTAAGACAAAGTATCCTAGAGAATAGAAATGTACTTAGTTAATGCCTAAGCTTTATGTTATACATCTGTCTTAAGTCAGGGTTCTCTGTAGAAATACAACTAATAGGAAATATATAGTATCTCTCATATGTATATGAGAGAAAGCACATGGGCAAGCACATTCAGTGGGCTAAAGACAAACTGATCCTTAAAAAAGGTAGAAAGCAATTATGGTAAATTTACCCAGACTACATCAGGGAAAACTGAAGATACAGAGATGTCCATGGTAAAGCTTGATAAGATAGAACATGATGATCATACAAACATACTAGACCTGGAAGCAGAGATGAGAAATGGAGTTTGGTAAGGGTTGGTGAGGGAGGGAGTAAAGAAAAAGAACAAAGTCTTCTGTGCATTTTTTAATCAGGTTTTTTTTTTTATTGAGTTGGATGAGCTCTTTATATATTTTGGATATTAACCCCTTATCAGACATCATTTGCAAATATCTTCTCCTAGTCAGTAGGTTGTCTGTTTTGATGGTTTCCTTTGCTCTGGAAAGGCTTTTATGTTTAATTAGGTCCCATTTGTTTATTTTTGCTTTTGTTTCCCTTGCCTGAGGAGATAGATCCAAAAAAATATTCCTAAGACTTATTTATGTCAGAGTGTACTGCTTATGTTTTCTTCTAGCAGTTTTGTGGTTTCTGGTCTCAGACTTATGTCTTTAATCCATTTTGAGAAGAAGATCTGAATAGACATTTTTCCAAATGACATACAGTTCGCCAACAGGCACATGAAAATATGTTCAACATCACTAATCATCAGGGAAATGCAAATCAAAACCGCAGTGAGATATCACCTCACACCCATCAGAATGGCTATTATCAAAAAGACAAGAAGTAAGAAGTGTTGATGAGGATGCAGAGTAAAGACTACCCTGGTGTACTGCTGGTGGGAATGTAAATTGGTGCAGCCACTATGGAAAACAGTATAGAGGTTTCTCAAAAACATAAAAATAGAACTACCACATGACCCAGCAATTCCACTCCTGGGTATATATTTGAAGAGAATGAAAACAATAATTCAAAAAGATACATACACCCCAATGTTTATAGTAGTATTATTTACAATAGCCAAGATATGGAAGTAGCCTAAGTGTCAATTAAGAGACGAATGGCTAAAAAAGATTTGGTGTATAATATATATATATATACACACACACACACACACACCTATATCTGTGTATACACACACACACACACACACACACACACAGGATGGAATATCACTCAGCCATTAAAAAAATGAAATTTTAACATTTGTAACAACATGGATGGACATGGAGGGTATTATGCTTAGGGAAGTCAGACAGAGAGACAAATATTCATGTTTTCACTTATATATGGGATCTAAATTTTTTTAAAAATGAATGAATATAACAAAAACAGAAAAGGACTCAGATACAGAAAACAAACAAGTGGTTACCAGTGGGAAGAGGGGTGGGGGAGGGGCAAGATGGGGGAGGGGATTAAGAGATACAACCAGTAGGTATAAAATAAGGGATGTAATGTATAGTACAGGGAATATAACCAATATTTTATAACTTTAAATGGAATATAATCTATAAAAGTTTCAATTCATTATGTTGTACACTTGAAACTAATACTGTAAATCAACGATACTTCAATTAAAAGAAAGAACTCGAAAAAAGATAAGAATAAGGAGGAGAAGGGAAAAATGAAAGAAGGGAGATAGGAGGAAAGAAAGGAGAAAGGGAAATATAATGTACAAAATACGGATAAAGACAGTTGAGGAAAAACATAGCCCAAGGAAAGGAAGTAAATTTAAGCAATGCTTAAAATTCTAGACCAACTTTAAAAGAATGAGACGAAGATTTTTACAAAGTTTAAAAAGAGATCAGGGGGCTTCCCTGTTGGCGCAGTCATTAAGAATCCACCTGCCAATGCAGGGGACATGGGTTCAATTCCTGGTCCGGGAAGATCCCACATGCCATGGAGCAACTAAGCCCGTGCACCACAACTACTGAGCCTGTGCTCTAAAGCCCGCGAGCCACAACTACTGAGCCCACGCACCACAACTACTGAAGCCTGCACGTCTAGAGCCTGTGATCCACTACAAGGGACTCCACTGCAATGAGAAGCCCGAGCACCGCAACGAAGAGTAGGCCCCACTCGCTGCAACTAGAGAAAAGCCTGCACGCAGCAATGAAGACCCAATGCAGCCAAAAATAAAATAAAATAAATTTAAAATAAATAAATTTAAAAAAATAAAAATAGAGATCAAAGATGACTTGACTTTAACCACAGAGTTACACAAAAAGTCAGACGGCAAAGCTAAGGAAATGTTTAAAGTAAGCCTATCACAGAATAAACAAGAAAAATAATTTGAGACTGGCGTGTCTGCAAGTATAATTAGTTATAAAAGGCCGAGGTGAACATATATGCAGAGAAAAATGACACAGATTAAAGCAATTAGAAAAAAGATATAAATTGGGGATAAATACCTATGTGTGTATATATTGCAGGAAATTTCCCCTGAGATCAAGAATTTAGTGAGCACCTCATCAGAGCGTGTGATAACAACAACAACAGCAAAATGTTAGTAGCGAGCAACACTGGGAAATACACCAGGTTAAGTTATAAAACTTCATGAATAAAGGACAAATTTCTCGAAGTATACAGGCAAGGGAAGCAAATCACTAACAAGAGAAATCAGACTGGCCTCAGACTTCCCTACAACCACATTCAATGACAGAAAATAACATTGTTATGGACACATTTCTGAAAGGAGAAAAAAATATCACTCAGGAATATTCTACCCATTCAAGGTGTCATTCAAATATAAAGACAACAGACAGACATCTCAAACATTCTAGAACGCTAGAAATATTAGTACCCCTGAATTCTTTTAGAGAAAAAAAAAAGATGGAATCCAGCAAACCAGGCGATCAATAAAAATAAAGAATGAAAATGCATAATAGGGGTGGTGGTGACCATTAAATCTAGTAAATGTTTTGCTATGACTGAACATCTGGGGAATTGTGGTTGCAGAACAGATGGTAAATTTTATAAATTCTAACAGTTTAAATATTGTAACTAACAAACACTAGGATGACGTGAGGTGGAGAAGTAAAAGGAAGTGTAAGAATGCTAATCACCTTTCCTTCAGAGTAGAGAATACACTGATGCTACCTAAAACTGAAAGACATAAAGATCAGAGATCCCAACCAATTAATATTCTTTTCTTATTCATATAGAAAACTTACAGGAATGAATCTTTTTTTGGAAGGAAAAAATCTAAAGTTCATTAGTTTTTTTCCCATTTCAAATGCTTTTTTCTCTCTGCCAAATTCAAGTGAAAAAACTTAATTTAAAAAATATATCTATATATACCTATCTCTACATATATCTGTTTCTATATGCATACACACAAATAGATATATCTGGAAGGATATAAAAATATTAACAGCAGTGGGATTTTTGATAATTTGGTGCTTTATAATTTTGTGTATGGCTAGAATTCTCTTATGATCCTATGTCATCTTGATGGAAAAAGGCAGAAAGCTTTAGTGACATATGAAATCAGTTTGTAGTTTGGTGGAAATATTTCTAGTTTTTTGTTTCCCAAGTACTGTAGAAAGATTGAGAGAAAATGATAGCATTTGTTTCAGCATGGGAAATATTTGTCCTCCCTGTAGCATCCTCACTAGAACAAATGAACGAAAGGCAGTGTGGAATGGTAGCAAAGGGTATTGAAGTGACAGCTTTGAGAAAGAGATCCCTGATCTAGAATGGCCAATAATAAACTACCTGGCACTGTTTATTTATTTAATTTATTTATTTTTGGCTGTGTTGGGTCTTCGTCACTGCGCACGGGCTTTCTCTAGTTGTGTTGACAGGCTTCTCATTGCAGTGACTTCTCTTGTGGAGCACGGGCTCTAGGCACGCAGGCTTCAGTAGTGTGGCGCATGGGCTCAGTAGCTGTGGCTCACGGGCTCTAGAGCACAGGTTCAGTAGTTGTGGCGCACAGGCCTAGTTGCTGTGCGGCATGTGTGATCTTCCTGGACCAGGGCTTGAACCCATGTCCCCTGCACTGGCAGGCGGACTCCCAATCACTGCACCACCAGGGAAGCCCTACCTGGCTGCTCTTAACTGTCCATTCACACTTTGGAGCCTGGAGATCCTGGTTTTGGACACATAGTTGTTGATTAATAAATACCCACTGAGTTGTTCTGCATAATAAATTCTAAGGATTTTTCTTACAGACAGCTTATGGCAACAGTCAACTAAAGTCAATAAACTTTAATTAAGAGCTGAACTGCATTCTAGGTGCTGTTTTTTCCTGAAAATGTGTACATGCCAAAAGTGCAAATGTCCAAAGAAATTGCATGATTAGAAGCAGGTAGGAAGGGCTCTGTGCCATATGGAATAAAGAGCAGTATGAAATCCCTATAAACTCTTTTTGCTTATTCATGATAGATTTCCAGCATTTCAGATAGTTTAATTTTGTTTTTTACATAATTGAATAAGATTGAGGCTAAAATCTACCACAATCATGATGCCAAATGTTTTCATTCTTTATTTCTATCATACTACCATTAATATTAGCTGTTCGATTTTTTTCCATTTCCCTCCCATTTAAATAAAACAAAGACAAGATGCAATAAACGCAAAGTTTAAGCAACACAGCTGAAACTGAACAATTGATTCCACAGTTGGTGCCATCTTGCATGAGCCAATATATAAAAGTCAAATTAGAGCCAAAAAAAGTTTCAATAAAGAATATGAATATGCCAAGTGTACCGAAGTCAAAAGTACAATATTCAAGGACCAACTCTAACCCAAAGAGCACCAGAAAGCTTTAAATATCCTTTAAATTTGTTGAAATAGGGACTTTGGAAGTGTGATCACCGAAGGCCAAAGAAGAGTGAAATTGTCATGAGTCATTACAGCTATGGAAAGGAGACTGTTAGCCAGAGATACAACCAATAAGCTAAAAGGTCATAAGAAAACATTCTAAACTCAATCTGAAATGAAGGGAATGAAGGCTTTCCCTATAACTGAAACACAGGAAAATTTAAATAAATTATTTAGACCCTGGAAAATAAGCCTATAGCAGTTGTAATAGCATATTCACTAGAAAATTTGACAAACATCTCCTCTTCTACTCTGTTGCCTCAGAACCATATCCCTGCCCCTCCCTCCAGGTGAACTTACAGAAAACCACAACTAACCATATCCTGTAGCTGTGTTCACAGCACAGAATGAGAGAGCCTAACCACAAGGAAACTGGTGCAAGCTGGTTCAGCTCCAAAACTGGGACAAAGTTGCCTGGCAGCTCATTACCATCTCATTGGAATAGTAAGATCTCCCCTGCCCCTCCTCCAACCATGATGGTTCAGCCCACTTCTGATCCAGATGCCAAAGGCCCATACAAGGGCAGAAAAGAGGTGGCACCCCAGTTCCAGGAAAACTATTCCCAGGAAATCAATGCATGTGCCTCCCCCTCATTAACCTTGCCCTTAAAATCTTGCCTTAATCATCCCCTCAGTGAGAAGTTGATTTGCGAACCAAGCTCCTGCTTTCCCATTCTTTGGCCACTGAATAAAGACTGTGCTCTTTCCACCTCAGTATTGACTTTGTTATTGGTTATATGAATCCAGATGGGAAAATGAACTTTCCCGGCCAATGCACAGGGCCTCAGCTGGACTAGGGCACAAGAGGGGTTCCATATGACCAATTCAGTAACAACTCCATGCAACTACCCTTTCTTTCAACATGAGGATGAACATTTGCAGAAAAACTTTATTGCAAATGTTTTTTGTATTGTTATCAACTTGAAGAAATTGCCCTGTTTGGAATTTCACATCTGTAGAAATCATTATGTCCCCAGAAGAGAAAGGTAAGAAATAAATAAGATTTCATATGAGCTGAATATTTTCATGCAAATATCTCTAGTAATATAACAGAAGGAAGAGAAAGTGGTGGAAATATGGTAAGTACATAGAGTCAACTGTCTGGAAATAAAATGTTTGTCAAAAGCCAGTAGTAGTCTGAAAATTCTTCTATCAAGGCAAGAAATAGAAGGGAGATAAGGTGTTTATATACAGATTTGGTAAATGGTGCAATCAGGAGCTGTTTTGATATTAAATCATTTATGTTATTGCATTTGAAATATTTAACTGTCTAGTACTTAGCAGAGCACATTTTATTTTGTAATTTGATTTATGGTTCTTACTATTAATTCAGACCACGTGAGATTTAATCTTTGGAAAATCCTTGGGAATTTTAGGACTTGGGAGAATTACTGAAAGTTCTGTGCCTCAGTTTCTTCATTTGTAAAGAGGGAATAACAACAGTATCTCCCTCACATGGTGGGAAAGGTTCAACGAAACAATAATTAAACACGTAGAATGATGTGTAGCACAAATGTTTTATAAAGATTAGCTATTATAACAATTGATTTGTAATCTACCTAACAACAAGGCCAACAGATATCTAGCACTCATGTGCTAGACAAAGATCTGAGTGCTTTACATATATCAGCTGACTTAATCCTTTCATAGCCTATGGGCTGGGCTCTATTGTTTTCCCCATTTTACAGAAGAGGAAATTGGGGACAGAACAGTTATGCAGATTGCCAAGAACCTAGATTCTTAATCATCTATTTGATTCTCAATTTTGGCCACACTATTAGACTCACCTGAGGAGCTTTTAATAGTCCTGATTCTCAGGTTAATTGGTACCCTAACCCAATTCAATCAGAATCTTTAAAATGGGCCTCTGTTTGAAAAACTCCCTGAATTACAGCATTAGGCTATACAGTCATCCCTCAGTATCTGCAGGGGATTTATTCTGCGCCCCACCTCTCCAACCTGCTGCAGATACCAAAATCTGTGGATGCTCAAGTCCCTAATCTAAAATGGCATAGGATTTGCATATAACCTACACAATCCTCCTGTACTTTTTTATTGCGCTATAATTGATTTACAGTCATCCCTCAGTATCTGCTGGGGATTGGTTCAAGAGTCCCCCATATACCAGAATTCTCAGATGCTCAAGGAAATTTCCATCCACGGTAGGCTGAATCCCAGGATGCAAAACCCATGAATATAGAGGGCTGACTGTATATTTATTGAAAAAACTTCGCGTATAAGTGGACCTGTGCAGTTCAAACCCGTGTTGTTCAAGGTCAACTCTATATTAGTTTCAGGTATACAACCTAGTGATTTAATATTTTTATATACTACAAAATGATCACCATGGTAAGTCTAGTTACCATCTGTCACCATACAAAGTTATTACAATATTATTGACTATGTTCCCTATGCTGTACATTAGATCCCTGTACTTACTTTTAATACCCAATACGATATAAAGCTATGTAAATAGTTGTAAATACAATGTAAATGATAGAGTTAAACAAAAATCTAAGTCTAAAGAGGCATCATACCCCAAAAGTGGTATAAATTGGGAAAGGAAAAAAAAAACTTTGTCTCAATCAAATACTAAGAAAATCTGGTAAAATTGGGGGTATGGAGTAGGTTAATGAGAACAAATTAGTTACTCAGGTTAAAAAAAAAAATTACACTTGCAGGATTATACTGATCTTTGAGTAAGATCAAAGATTATATCTTTGATCTTACTCAAAGATCAAACCCCAAACAGATAATATATGATGTATACAAATAGTTTTTAGGGCTAGAACATACCCTACCTTCAAGAGTAAACATCTTAATACATGATCCAAAATACTGTCAGTAATTTGATAGTTTTCCAACGATTTACAATTCAAATTTTAACCTTTTCATAATTTTTTAATAAAATATTTCTCATCTAGTCTATATGTCCCACTTAAATCTGACTTTTATAAAATGAAGATCAAAACAGCCTATGATAATGCAATCAGATAACAGGGAAAAGGAGATTTCTTTTCCCTCTTTTCCTACCAAGGTGAATAAGGTTAAACTCAACTTTTACAATTCCACCAAGCTATCCTTACCTGTTTAGAACATTCCTTTATCTCCTGTGTACTTCTACAAATATGCTAAAACATTATTGGATATGCTGCTAGAAAAGATAAAGCGTTTATGTGAAAATATTACTTTACATTGTAAACAAAGGATCTTTTTTTTATGATAGTACAGATGTAGGGTAAGAATATGTATTGTTTTGTAATTATTGCCAAAGCTTCTCCTAAGAGTTTAGTGCAAGGCAATAAAGAAGGAATAAATAAACTACATTTTAAATGGAGAGCTATTTCTTTCAAGTTAAATTTTATATCCAAATGTCTCTTCCTACTCCTTCTTGCCTCAGACCTTCCTTAAGACCCAAGGACTCTTGTAATTAGGAGGCATCTTCATACAAACTTAAATCATAGATGCAATAATTCTGTTAGATCTACTTAATTTCATAAATTCTGCTTGCTGAAAGCCATGGATGGTTGGAGATAGAAATGAAATAGAGTACAGCTGCAGGGGTCCATTTAGTACCATCTGGTTTTCATTCAGAATGCATTGATTATCTAGTCCCTCACACCTGCTATACATCCTTAAAGCCTCATGAATACACCCTGAAAGTTAAGGGAGAAAATAGCATTTTCTCCCATCCTTTTCTTTGTCCCTTACATCATCCCTAAAGTTACCTCCCACACAGTGTTTTGGACACTACATAATATCTAACTTCTGGAATTCTTTTTTAAATTAAGATCTGTTACCTGAAATATTCTTTTGTTGTCATCCTAAGAGGGTACTTGCTCATAATGTAAGGTCACTGAAGGGATCAGCAGAAAGAAATTGTATGGGAACTTCCCATATCTACTAAAGCAGAGAATCCTGAAAATACAGCTGTCCTTACTGTCACCCCCAGCCTACCCTGAGTTTCCTATTTGGGAGATTGATCCTCAGCAGGAGAGGTGTAGGGTTAGCTGCCATAAACCCCCCTCCACTACAGGAGAGCTTCCAGCTAAGGAGACTGTTCACTAGTATCAAGATGTAAAGGACCCATAGAGCCTTCCATACTTTCCCAGTGAAGTCCTAGTTACCACCACCCCTTTTGTTAAGCTGATATATAAACCCTTAACTCTGTCTATTTCGAGTTCCTCACTACTGAGTAGTCCCACGTTGGTATTCAACTTTTCTCCTATTAATCTGCCTATTGTCAGTTAATTCATAGGACTCCAACCACAAGACCTACATTGATAGAGGAAAAGTTTTTCTTCCCAGCATAACAATCCCACACAGATTCTTGATACCTATAGAGGTTTCTGGAGGAAAGAAATCTAGGACAAATAGATGATTTTTCAGGGTTTTTCAAAACACCATAAGGAGTGCATGAGTTCCCCCCAAATACTTGAATTCTCTGTATTCTGGAAATGTAGGCCATAGCCCAACTTATGATATTTTGATGTAGCAAATCTTAGTGGGATTTATATTCTATCACTGCCTCAACTGACAATTGGTCAGAACTAACAATTGGTTTCAGCCACAAGTCAATTAAGTTGCAAAGAACTAGAGAAGAGGTAGAAGAAATTATTGTCAAACCCATTTACTCGCCTTGAGAAGGTGGAAACATGCTCCTTAAAAGTGTAGGGTTCACACATGACAGCCAATTGACGACATGTTTAAAACAGCCTAAATTCTAGCCTTGGCTAGATCATTTAGATTGAGTCAGACAAAACGATTTTTAGCCATTAATATAATCAATTCATTTCAACTAATTGTTACCAGCATTATACAGTATGTCCCAAATATTGCATAGGACTTACTAATACTAAAAAAAAAGTCATTGTTTATCTGAAATTCAAAGTAAACTGGGCATCCTATATTTTATCTAGCTGTTCTATTTTTTGAGTTCTCTGGACCACTGCAATGTGGAGATAGGGTTAAAAGTTACTACAACATACTATGTCTACATTTGTTTATAATATCCTTTTTTCTTATTGTGTTGTTCACATGATTCTTCTCTGGGGACAAGAGAAAATAGCAGAGTATGAACAAACCTTAAGCATCAGACTTTTACTGGGGCAAAAATAACTCTCCGTAACCACATCATAAATCACTACTGAATATAAGGAAAGGAAACTTCAAGGACTCAAAGCATTAATTGAACATAAGCACAGTCCCACCTCTAATGCCTACATAACTATTAGTCATTTAGCAAAGTTCTGAGGGAGTGGGATATGGAACTTACATAAGAAAGTTACCCTTCTCTTTTCAATATGAAAAAGGAAGGATACAGGAGTGTTAGATCATACCACTCAAAGTGTGGTTCATCGAACAGCATGATCAGCATCACCTGGGAGCTCGTTAGAAACGCACACTCTCAGGTTGGAACACATTCAGACCCACTGAATTAAAATTGTTTTAACACGATCTCCAAGTGCTTCATGTACAAATTAAAGTTTGGGAAGAACTGCTGTAGATAATGAGATCTAAAAAGGGTAAATATGGGCAACCAGGGTCACTGAAAAGAAGAAAGAAGACATAAAGTAGTAAAGCCTTTCAAATGCAGATATTTTTCCTTTGGCCAATATCTACAAGCAGCAGGTAGCCCCTAGTTCCTGTGAACAGATGAGTTGCTCAAGTGAAAGATTTAGTCTGTTCAAGCTGCTATAACAGAAATACCATAGACTGGCTGCCTTAAATAACAAACATTTAGTTCTCACAGTTCTGGAGGCTGGGCAGCCCAAGGTCAAGGCAACAAGGGTGGACTAGGCGTCTAGTGTGATCACGCTTCCTGGTTCAAAGAGAGCTGGCTTTCTTCTCACTGCTGTTTCCATCCGTGGCAGAAGAAACAACGAAGCCCGGAGGCATCTCTTTTATAAGGACACTAGTTCCACGCATGAGGGCTCCGCCCTCATGACCTCATCACCTCCTATAGGCCCCACCTGCAAATACGATCGCAGTGGGAATTAGGTTTCATCATGCAAATTTTGGGCGACAAAAATATTCAGTCTCTAGCCACATCCCTTGACCCTCCAGACTCAACAAGCCTAACCAGTTGAATAAACTAAGGCCAGCTCACTGCCATTTATATACTACTCTGAAAGAACCTGGGATATAAGCCAGCACATTTGAAAGAATAACATCGGGCACTTTCTAATCAAATTTAAATCTTATATAAACAAGTAAACAAGTAGATATGATTATTTCAGGTACATCAGAAAAATCTGCAGCCAGGATGCCAGGTCAACCTTGTTTTAAGTACATACATATTGAGAAAAATCTGATCTTAACTACATTTATTTGAGAAATATCTCTACTATAATATATGATGGCCATAAGAATGCCAAGGACAAGTATATATTTAATAGGGTTTGTAATCTCATCACTTTAAAATTACCTTGGGGAACATTGCCAGTCTTCCTACCAAGGACAAGAAATATCAATATGTATAGTAGAATTAAATCATATTTTACTGAGATATATTCATGTTCAGTGTTCTTAAAGTGTTAGTGCAGATCTTTCCTAAGCAATTCTGACGACTTTCTAAGTTATACCTCTTTGTGAGTCCTGCCTAGCAAAGGAGGTACAATGATTCAGAAAAAAAGAAAGAAAAAAGATTAAGTCAATATTCAAATAACTGTCCCATTTATCAAAGGGGGAGGGGAAGATAAGGGAATTGGTTGGGTCAGTTGCAAAATGGAATTTGCTAATTAATTGATTTGTGATGATTAGTATGGCTGAACCTCTTCCCTCATTACTGTCAATCCAGACAAAAGGGATAGTTAGAATGTGATTGGATTAAAGCAATATATGCTCTGGAAAGATTGTACTCCTGTGCTTTCTGGGACAATACAAGTGTATAACAAAACTGTCACAAGAAGCATGCTTCTTTTCAATTTCAGCAGGAAGTGATAGGCATTTATCAAAGAAAATTGAACTGAGGCTGTTGCCACAGAACCAGAGAGAAATTAGATTCAAATGATTTTTACCAAGTAGGCCAAAACCCTCTGATAAAAACAAATCTATTATCTCTGCCTCGCCTTGTTCCTTGCAGGCAGAACCAGGTCTTTAAAGAGCAGTTCCTTTCCATATGGCCACTGATGAGGGAAGAAGCTTCTCCCCAGCGTGGGGAATAAATGTCCATCTGTCTATGCCAATCAAGATTATTTATTTTCCCTTGCTGGTGATTGGTTTAGAAATAAGGTATGTGACACCATTCTGAACCATGAATGTGATTCTGCTGAGAGCCTATAGTTTTGTTTACTTTTAAATAGAGATATACAAAGAGAGACTTCTATTCCTATCTCTGGATGAAATTATCTGCACAAGATACTTGGAATTGCAAAAAGCCATCTTAGGGCCATGAGAGAAGATAACCTGATCAAACAAACCAACATTGTAAAGTTGGCAGAGAGAAAAAATGAAAAGCACCTGGGTCCCTGATCATATAACCAAGTCTTTGAATAAATTAAACCTGGAATCACTTAATTTATTATATAAGATAACAAAGCTGTTTTGAGTTTGATTTCTTTTACTTGCAGCCAAACTTTCTTAGGCACTGAAAAACCACTAGCCAGAGATTCTATTACTCATATCCCATCTATTTTAAAGAGACACATCACATCTTTACACAGACATGTTACTACTCACAAAATGTGTCTATACTCAAACAAAGGGAAGAATGGCTTGCAAACTTAAGGCTTTGTGTTATTTCATTCAATGCAGAGTATACCTCTACTGTTTCCTTCTGTGATGTGTAGGCATCTACATGCTATGCTACTTCAACTTACATCCTTGTGAGTTAACCAATCAGAATTTAAAATATCAAGATGATTTTCACCTAAAACATTATCTCCACTGAGGTTGATTCTCCCTGGTTTCCTGGTCATTGTATATGATATTCCTTCAGACTGCCCATAACTATCATGAAGGACTCTAGGTTGCAAGTAAAAGTCTCAACTAAAAAAAGAGAATTTATTGGCTCACAAAATCTAGGTGCTCTAATTACATCAGCTAGGAGCCTGGTTTCTCTCTGATTCTCTCTTCTGCCTTCAGGCGCTACAAACCTTCCCCTTTAACCAAACCAGTCTCAACACAGCTGTCCCCACTCTTGCTTCAGGGTAGAAAAATGACTATAGAAGTTCTCAACCTCAAATCCTAACCTCTTAGCACCTAGGGGAAGAGAGGAAGCTCCTCTTTCTCAAAAGACTCAACATACATCTCACAACTCATTGGCTCTGATTTGTATACAGCAATTGGTTAGGTTAAAAAGAGGGAGTGCATCAAATGGTGTAGACTAAATCATTGTCGACTCCTGGAAGTAGAGTGAGGTTAATTCCACCTAAACAAATGGGTTAATGAAGAAAGGGAGACATCCAAAAGGAGGACCATGGTCCTAGAGAGGAATGGATGCTGGGGAGGCAAAAAAATAAGTAACCATTATACCATGGAGAAATTAGCATGGATTATATAAAGAGACCAAGCATGCAAATGAGTGAAATTTTATTTCAGTTTATTATTCTCAAATCTCACTGTTTTTTATATCTAATTACTACCTAATCAGTTTAGGGACAAAGGTCACAGATTTGACCTATGGGGATTAGACAAATAACTCTATAGAAAAATCACATACACTACGGTACAACTCTTGAGTTCCAAGGCCTGTATTTAGCAGGTTGATTATTCACTGCATATATTTTTATTTCCTTTCTAACATTAAATTCCATCTCCACAACACCCACAATATCTGTCACTTGTTTTATTTTGAAAACATCAGAAAATAACACACAAAAGAAATTTCAAAGAAGTTTAAATGTACTTTTGTCTATGATTAAATCTTGTGCACAAACCTTCCCCCCCGCTTTTTGTTTCTCTCTAACACCTCTACTTGGCTGATTACTAGCTGACTGGGGGTACAAAAGGAGAGGAAATTTTAAATAGAAATATTAGTTTTTAATGCCCACAGTTTCCACATAGTAAATTTTCCTCTCATATTAAATACTTGCACGACGTATTCAGCTATGACCCATTTAGCACCACGTTATACAATTTTGAGCTAATTGTACCTTGTTTCCTATATAAGATTACCACTGTGTTATGTCATCCATCTTATTGTAAGTTTCTGCTCCTTTGAACAATGCAGAGTAAAAAACAGCACAGAAACGCAGGATATGACTCTCATTATCATTACTATACTTTAGTAGTTTTAATGAGGTAGGGCTTAGTAATTCATAATAAAGATTATGCAATTTTCAACATTGCAATTTTAAAAGTGGCTTAGTATCTGCTCAGTTTACCCAAAGTTATATCAAATAGGCCTCACGTTATAACCTTCAGGTAAAAATTCTAACTATTCATAGCAATATCATGAGAAAATCATAATCTGATGCATTAAGAATATTAAGAATCATTGGGCTTCCCTGGTGGTGTGGTGATTAAGAATCTTCCTGCCAATGCAGGAGACATAGGTTCGAGCCCTGGTCTGGGAAGATCTCACATGCCGTGGAGCAACTAAGCCCATGCGCCACAACTACTGAGCCCGTGCCACAACTACTGAGCCCACGTGCCTAGAGCCCATGCTCCACAACAGGAGAAGCCACCACAAGGAGAAGTCCATGCACTGCGACGAAGAGTAGCCCCCACTCGCCGCAACTAGAGAAAGCCTGTGCGCAGCAACGAAGACCCAACGCAGCCAAAAAATAAAAATTAATTAATTTTAAAAAATCATTAAGACCCAGCCAATATATTCTATTGTAATGGAACTGTATTTCACTAATTGATCCATTCAGACATTTATGCAAGGATTCAGGCATACTCTAACTTAGGCACTGTATATACAAAAGGTAATAAGACACACACCTTGCATTTAAAGAGTTCACTATTTAACCACGTGCTTAGGCAATTTATTAATTTAAGGTGAGTTTCTCAACTTCTCTGTGTCCCAATTTCTTCAGCTATCTAGTACAGATGATAATAGTACCTACCTTGTAGGCCCATTGTGACATTGAAATAAGAAACTACACACAACATGCTAAGAACAGCTCTAGCAAACTAATATGCACTCATTAAATATTAGCTGTTATTTTTAGTATAAGAGAAGAAAGATTACAAAATAATTACAAGTTCGGTTAATTTGTTCAATATATTCTGAGTGCTATGTTCCAGTCTATGTAAGTCTACGAGAATAGAGCAAAGAAAAAGACAGATACATTTTCTGCCCTCATAGGCATCCAATCTAATTCAGGTATGAAAGCAATCATAATAATATTCAAAGGAAAGAGTACAACATGAAAGAGACAATATAAAATATATTGAATACCTTGTACATTCCACACCTTATGCCAGAAACTTGAGGGAAATAATCTCATTTTATTATTTCATGAGGCACAGCTCAAACGGTGGCCCAACCTTACACATTTTGTAAAGAGTAAAACCAAGATCCAAATACAGATCTATTTTCTAAACTCTCTTCTGCAATGGCCTCTTAACTCCCAGAAAGCAATTAGGGTAGTTGGGGAAGTCTTCACCAAGAAAATAAAGAGCTTGGAAAGATCACTTTGAAAAATAAGTTTGAAGTAACTAACTGACATTATTATTTCCCAATATGTGTTCTGCAGAACAATATTTGCATAAGATATTGATATATTCAGTCAACGCTGAGAAAATAGCAGTGGTGGTATAGTTTTTTAATCTCCTTGAACCTCATCATAAGATCAAAGCAACTAGGAAAACAAAACCAAAAACCCATAAAAAATTATATTAAAAACAAGGAGCAAAGTATCCCCATGACTCAATAATATGAAGGGGCAAAAAACATCACCAACTATAATGCCTGCATGGTATCAGCATCCATGTGGGAGGAAACAGGGAAGAAACTGAGTGTGATGAACCAAAGTATCAGAAAACCTTAAAATTATCAGTAGAGTCTCAATAGTGGGCCAACCTTCTGAACTAAGGAGTGGTTTTACACGCTCACAGGTGAGTAGAAGGAGTCTGTGGTAAAGTCTGAAGGACTGAAGCAATCTGGGTCTTAAGCACTCTCTAAACCAATCTGCCAGAGGCCCCGGGACAAACAGCAGCCACAGAGAAACTTTTTTTTGGAAATTGATTTGAAATTGAACAAAACCGAGGCAATAGAAGAAGAAAGAGAGAATGTCCAAATAAAAGTGGAGAAAAGAATAAGGAAATCTCTCAAGTATGAGAATATGGTTCAAGACTTCACAAAATAACAGAAGAGGTTAAAAACAGCTTTTATGACCAACTTCTCCCTTCTAAAGGAAACAGGATAAAAGAATGTAATTAAAACATAATCAACAGAAATACCTGCAGTGAAATATTTTTAAAAGGTATTATAACAAAAGAGAATACGGATTAGAATAACATCCCTACAATTAAGTCATGCCAGCAAGATCTGCCTAGAAATTGATGAAAATTGCAACCCAATATTTCCAAATATATAGAAATATATAAAGAAAAACCATACAAAATATGGAAGTACAACATAAATGATAAACAGTAAAACTCAAAAATGGGTTTTAGAAATCAATAAAAAACAGATTTTTTTTAAAAAAAGAAGTCTAAACCAAAAGGAACACAAGAGCAAATGAACACACATACACACACACACACACACACAAATGCTTCAAGAGAAATAGAAGCTGACAAAAAACTTTTTAAGTAAAAATATAAATTTAAATATTAAATACTTTGAGGAAATACCAAATATAATAGGTAGAAAGAGAAGGTTCAACATATGTATAATTTGTGTTCCCACAGAAGAAAACGCAAGCAAAACATCAGAACAAGTATTACCTGAAATATATATATGAAACTACATATTGAAATATATTTGTATCTTATATATAGTATATTCATATATCATTTTATATGAATAAAATATATATTCACTTATATGAAACTACATACCTTCACATATATATGAAACTACACATTAAAAAAATGAATTATAAAATCTGTTATAGTTTCACATTGTTTAAAAAGTCAAATGGACTCATTACTTCCTCTGCCTTTGAACTAGGGAAACTATAAAAAATTTAGTGTCTCTCTGGATTATAGGATGATGAAAACCATGAATTACTGATGGTCTTTAAAGTTGTAAGTATAAATTAAAGTAAGATTAGGTTCTCATTGTGTCTGATCTGACACTGCACACTTAATCCCTGCAACCTGCCAATTTCACAACACTGGCACCCAAAAATACTTTAGATCCAGAACTCTCCAACCCTTATATCATTCTATGCAGTGCTACCTAGGCACCCAGGGCATTATTTCCCTCAATCTTAACTTCCCTGGAAAGTATTTTCTGCTACTTGGCCACACCCACCCCACCTGGATAAGGCTTCTTTGAGCTGGTCACCCCAACTCTCTTCCTCAAGCATCCTTATCCTCTGGCTCACTCCATTTTTAGCAGCTCTACATAAAAACATTGCTTACCCCATTCTTAGAGCCCATGGGATCTTCATCGTAGTAGTTCTCTGAGCTGGTTCTCCCTTGAGTAGGAGATTCCATCAGGCCCAAGCAGGTTACCCAGTGGGTAGATTGAATAGGAGCTGGTAAAGCTCCACACTGCCACATCTTTCCAAAAGATCTAAGAGTGGCACAATTAAGAATTTGTCCTGCATGTGAAACGTGTTATTTGTGATTACTCTGCCACGTGTTGTAGCTATTCATTACCCATGAGAAATTACCTAATTTTTTTTTCTTTAATTCCATTCGAGGGGCTAATTTTAAGCTTGAACTGCTCACTCATCCTGAAGACTATCATCCACATATGTAAAGCATTATCCACAGAATATGTACCATTTGGCAATATTTTTTTCCTTTCATGTCAAGTCTACACAACAACAAAGTCTTTATTATGCAAAGGTTCTGATAATTTTCTTTTAAATAAAGCGATTTAGATCTTGCTATGCTAAGAGTACAGTAAAAATGGCGAATTTGATTTGCTCTATGGTTGTGCAGACACTTGATAAGAAGGCCTTGGAATGCTTTTTTTGGGGGGTTGGTATCAAATCTTCTGAAAAAATAGTCACTTCCATCATTCTTTACCAAAAAACTAATAATATAGAGATGTACCGCATAATGATGAAAAGAGCCCAAGATAAGCCTTTCAATCATTAATTTCTTATTTTTAGCAGCTGCCTTAGAAATAGATGTCTGCTTAGATGATTTGATTAGCTGAACAGGTTACTGAACAATACCTTCAAAAAGCTCAAATTACAAGTTCAACAATTTTCATTGGTTATTTTTGCTCTTGTTGATCCAATTCAACAGAAGTGAGAAATACAGGGATATAATTGTTATCTACATATTTTCAAGGTAATTTCCAAGAGTGTTAAGACATAATCATCACTTTGGCTAATTACCTTATCTTTTGATATTTTTGAGTGACTGCAATCATATTTAAAAACAATAAACAACAAAAAAAAAACAGCCTTTTATCCTGTTTGGAGACCTAAGTCCAAGACTGTGAGAGAAGGGACAAGTGAAAGAGAAAACTGACATCAAATTATATCTAAAAACCTTTGGAGAGAGTAATTAGTAGCAGAAAGACAGGAAGGGAACCCCAAACTCGAATTTATCCTGCTCAGTCTGCTATAACGCTGCAGGCCAAGTCTGAAAAAACTCTAATCTATGAGTTCAAGGAGTTTAACAATTCTAATTCAAGTTACATCTTCTGGTTCTGATCCTTCTGGTAGTCCTATATAGCCTGAGACAAAATTGCTGTCAAATGAAGCCCTTTTGTGACAATCTAAAGTAATGGCTAACACTTCATGAGTATTTATTATGTGTCAGGCACACTGTTAAGTAGTTATTCACACGTGCATAATGGTTAATCTATGTGTCAACTTGGCCACAGTGCCCATAATATTTGGTCAAGTATCGTTCTGGATGTACCTGTGAAGGTATTTTTTTATATGAAACCTAACATTCAAATCAGTAGACTTCTGGTAAGATTACCCTCCCTAAGGTGAGTGGGCCTCATCTAATTAGTTGAAAATTTAATACAACCAAGACTGAACCCCCTTGGCAAGAAAGAATTCTGCCAGCGAACTGCCTTTAGCCTCAAACTATATACCTCTTGTTTTGGTCTCCAGCCCGTCAGCCTACCCTGTAGATTTTGTCCTTGCCAAGACTCCACAATCACATGAGATAATTCCTTTAAATTAATCAATCTCTCTCTCTCTCTCTCTCTCTCTCTCTCTCTCCACATACACACATCCTATTGGTTCTGTTTCTCTGAAGAACCCTAATACAATGTGATATCTTACATAGCACTCTAACAACTCTATAATGTAAATACTATTGATACTCTGGATTTACCAAGAGACTAACCAAATCAAGGTCATAGAATTTCAATTTAAGTCTGTCTACTTCCAAAGCCTGGTTTTGGCTGCTATACAATGATGCAAATTAAGCAAGTATGTATGTGAACATATGTGTACATTTGCATGCACGTGTATGCATGTTCATATGTGTTTGAGCTTGTGTGTGTGTGTGGTGTGTGTGTTGGGAGAGTGGTAACCATAGAGCAACTTAGATGAAGGCAATTTTCCTCTGCATATCTGTAGTGTCAACTCCTCATCTGAAACAGATTTTCCCTGTGGCATTTCTTAAGAGGCTGCCCTGTGTTTTTAAAGTTAATATAAGCCTATCAGAAGCTCTATCTCCTAGAGAGAAATTCTAGGTCACTCTTATGCTAACAACGACAACAAAAAAAAAAAACTGTATTTTTAGAGGGTATGCACAAGGTAAGTGTCAACTTATTTTGGTTTGTAACCCATGGAGTAGGACTGAATGTCTAATTCCTTAGGCATGCTGCTGACATGGAGCTGGCCTAATATCTACCATATTGTCTAATTATGTACTTAGAATTCTTCATGTGCACACACATACACATACATTGATTGACTGATTGATGGGTTGACTGATTGATGCTTCAGGGACACAATTTGATCTTGATATCTTCCATACTTACGTGGCAGATAGTGATTCATACACTTGCATGAAATGAAGAATGTATTTCTTTCCCATGTCCCTTTATTCTCACAAAGCAAACCTGGTCTGGGAAAGAGGTATCAGTGAGCTAATATACTTCCCGAAGTGCCAAACTCATGATTAACACAGGTCACAAAGGTACCACTTAGCAGCTCTGGAAGAAGGCCAAACCTAAGGCCAGGCACTGGTTCAGATGCCCCAGGAATTTGGCTGAACATCTTTTGCAGGAGCTCTGGGAAGCAGGCTAAATCATACTCATCATGGTTTCTGCCAACGGTGATGCTGAATGGGTTCCACAACTGATCTAAAGCCTTTCCAGAGAGACCTCCTGCCGTAACACAAACACATTCTTGTGCTTTAGAGTCAAGGAATGTCAGAGCAATAAGAATTGAGAGATCATAAATCAGCACCTAATTTTACAGGTATAGAGACTCAGTCTCAAAGAAGGGAGTGCACCAAGTGGCTACCTGCATGGTCTATTTCCTTTAAATGTTTGGTTTTGTGTGGTTTCCACTACTCCATGCTCCTCTTAATAAGATGTGCTCATCAGCAAATTTAGGCTGTAACAATTCCATCAAAACAGGAGATTTTTGTCTTCTGTTTATTCCTTTATTACTTTTCCTGGTACTGTTCCCCAAGAAATCATGATTCTCTTGTATTTAGGGATGCGGGGAGCAGCCTCCTCTGAGGGCTATTGAGTTTATCTGTTTTATTATGAGGGGTGGAAACACACTTTTCCCTGGTGTAGGAGGCAGAAGGGCTGCAGTCCCCAAAGCAAAGCCCAGGGCTTGGCACCTCTACCTGGACTGGCAGTGGTTTTCACCTTTTGATGCCCTTGCTACAAACCCTATTGCTCATATTTTCCAAACAGCAGGGGTTTCTGCAATGTTTCTGCCACCAACAGCAAAATCCTAAACGAGTCAGAAGAGTGAAACTCAGCAGCCTGGAGCAAAGCCAAACAGTCCAAGGGGATTCAGAGGAGTCCCAGAAAGAAATGGTTCTTGGTGAGGTCAAAATGGACATCTTTTCCTGAGTTTCCATCTATTTTACACCATTTATAGGATGCAAATAGGGAAGATAGCTAGAATTTAGTGAGTGTTTCCCCTCTACTAGACAGTTATCGGTGCTCTGCATCTGCTACATCCCCTATGACTCTGTGAATGGATATTACTCAAGGTTTACAGATGAAGAAACTGAGGCGCAACAGCCAGGTAGAAAGGATCAGAATCAGTAGCCTGACGCTGGAGTCCTGTTCAACACCCTGTGCCTAAATGGCAGGTGCATTTCACGGGGGCATGAGAATGCTAATGAGAGAAATTAATGAATTCCTAAATGTTAAATAAAACCCACCGAGATCCTCGTGATGACTGCTACCTAGACATTTCTGATTATTATTGATAAAATGGGAAACCAGAGACTTAAATCCTAAACCAAAAACACAATAGTCAATCCATCCAAACAACCAGTAATTCGATTAATTAATTTTTTAAAAATAAGCAAAATCTACTGATCTCACTAAAAGGAATGGAAGTTTACCTTGAAGAATGAATCAGTTCCATCAAAACAGACAATATGGTGGTTCAGTGTGGGGTACCAGCACCCTCTTAGGGAACACAGCAGAGTTTTCTGATACAATCAGCATGAGTTTTCATAGCTTCCATGGTAAATAAAAAGGAGTGAGGCCATAAGGATGCCTACATATTAGAGCAAAGGTTGTTAAATCAATAAGATAGTAAATGAACAGCTGAGGTCATGAATAAAAGCAAAAAAATAATAGTAATAATAATTAGCAGAAACCGGTATGGACAAGAGTCTTGAGAGCATTTCCCTGAACAGGCAGGAACCTTGCAGTTTGAATTTGAAGGACCTGCAGATCAAATTAACAGAAGTGAAATTTGGAAGGTTACCAGTGTGTAAATGAGATCTCGAGTCATAGCACAAACTGAAATGACACCAAGCAGGATTGCCATTAGTTATGTAAATGTGGATGTCTATACTAACAGCCTGATGGATGTAGGTTCAGAAGGGTAAACAAGAACCAATTCAAACATTGCCAGCTCAGAAACAATAGCATGTCTCAGTCAGGTAGCAAGGAGCGTGGGACAAAGATGAATTATCTTGTAAGAAATTGAGCTCAAGAAATCCTGGTTTTGCTCGTAAGGTAATTCATCAGGAAATTAAGTTCTAGTAAGCAGTAGTCAAAACACAGTATTCTGGCAGTCATTGTGAGAGCAAATGAATATAACCTACAACCTGCTGACCTGGAATGAGAAACAGCTATCTTAATAACAAGCTAAGTGCCCCAGTTAAAATGGCTAGTCATCCCTAATGCAGGCTTTCTCAACTTCTTAGCAAAATATTAGCAAGAAGATTAGAAAAAAATTCACCACACAAGAAAACCAGGCTTCTCAAGGGGAGAATACTGTGAAGAAATGTAGGTTCAGTTAGGCTGTTGAGCAGGTAGGCTGAGAACAGAGAGAAGGGAAATTTAAATACCCTTTTACAATATGCCCAACAGCTTTGACTAGACCTTTCCTAGCTTGATAATAAACATAGAGAAATCAACAACAACATGGAAACTGTTCAAAATGTACATCAATACTCAAGAAACAGAACATTCCCTGTGACAGAATGCAAAAAAATAGCCACAATCCTGGACTCCTCTCTGTATCCTGTCCTTTGCAAGGTGACTTTGCCTGCCTGCCATGAAGAGGGAGAGTCTTCTTTCCCTCCTTTTGAATCTGGCTGTTCTTGCTACTTGCTTAGATCCATGGGATGCAGTAGAGCAATGCTGTGTTCAAGAGTCCTAGAGCACTTCTGCTTTCTCCTGGAAACTTGCTCTGCCGTCTCATGAACAAGCCCAAGCTAGCCTGAGGGTGATGAGAGACCAGATGGAGCAGAGATGAGTTGTCCACGTAAAACCGTGCTGAACTAGCCAACCCTTAGCTCACCTGGTGCTAATGGCAACCTAATGAGTAAGCTCAGGCAAGAAAGAAGATCACTCTGCTAAGCCCAGCTCAAATTTTTGACCTGTAATAGACAGCCTAATAAGGGTTGTGGTTTTAAGCCTTTAAGTTTTTGGGTAGATTGGTTCACAGCCTATCTGATATATCACCCAAATGATTTCGTATGAGGAATACAGACTCCCTAATAAGGATTTATCCCTGGAATCAGAAAATATTAGCAGATGTTTGGCAGGGCACTCTAAACAGAATACATCCACATCTTTGTTTATTTAGGAAGAGTGATGTTTTAATCTTCTTTGTATTAAAATCACTTTCTTTCTTTTTCTTAGTAGATATTTGTGTTTATATGCCATGGAAGCCATCTCTTTACAAGGAAATTACAGGATATAATAACAAGGTGAGACTTAAAAAAATTGCCAGAAAATTTAAAATTTCCATAGCTGAGTTAGAGTATGTATTGGATGCTAAAGAAAGCAGCACTGACCTTTAGAAAATAGATTCAGTGAAATAAAAGGCAAAATTGAGACATTCTACCAGGATGTGGAAGAAAAGAAACAAAAAATAAATATTAAACCATTATGAATTTGTGTTAAGATTCCAAAACCGTAATAACTAAAACTGTGACAATAGAATAGGAAAAGACAAATTGACCAATGGCACACAGTAGAGGGTCAAGACCAATCATCCCACTTCTCTACAAGTAAATAAACACTTGACCTTTGGCAGAGCTCGCTTTGTTAATCAGTAGATTAAGGCTAGATATTTTACGTTTATCTAAGGGTGAACATGTGATCACATTTTAACAAAAGGCAAAAATTATACATAAAACAGAAACTTATTGAGGTATTAAAGGTAATGGTAAACTTCTATTTCATCAACTGGATGGTAAGTACAAAAGTGTCCACTGAATTACTATTCTGTTACCTTACATATATATTTTATCCTTATCCTATTTATCTAAGTAATTTTTAATGAACCATCTTTTAAGAAAGACATTCTAGAATGAAAAATATAATGAAAAATCAAGTGTATATTTAGATTTTTTTCAGGCTTCTGCTTTTAATTTAAATTTTAACTATTTAAAAAGTTCTATAAACCCACATAAAAATTAGAGATACTTTTAAATGTATTAGCGCTCATTCTGGTCTAAAGTTAGATACATCAATTTTGTTTTCATAAGTTTGCAATATATCCTAACCCTTAGACTCAGGTCTCAGCATGCTCTGGTACATTTAATAATACAATTTAATATGGTACATTTAATAATATAATTGTGCCCAACCTGTAGTCCAGCAGTCATGAATTAGAACATAGTGATAGAAATTTAGTTTAAGTAACAAATTTTAGGTTTAAGGGGAGGGGATTTAGTTATCAAAATAAATACAACAACCACAATTACTCTAAGTTATTGAGCATTTTTTATGGGCTTGGTATTGAACCTAGTGTGAATGGCTCAGCTAAATAACACCTGTCATCAAGTGATGGGGACGCAGCTTATGCCTTCTGGAGTGAGACATCAGCATGCCTGATAATTTTGAACAGAAAAGTAAAGTCATCCATTTATTTACCAACCAGTTGCATTGAGTCAGGCACTCTGGAAAGAAGGGCAAATCCTTTGAGATTATATGATAAAGCATCTCTGGAAAAGAGTTTTCTGTATGATGACAATGGTGATTAAAGTTTCTCAAAGCAGAAAAGAGGAATTTAGTGAACAAGGTACAGGCAAGACCCCCTTGACTGGGTTTTACCCAGGTCTGGGGATCTTAGAAAGGAACCATAGATAGTATGCTTCTTCTCAGCCTGGATTCTGAACACATGATGTTTCAGAAAAATCACCATTTGTGGGCAAAATATCTTATTACTGATAGAAATTAGACTGTACCTTTTATTTAGATAGCAGAATTCCTCAAAGTAAAGCCTGAAATTAGTCAGACTACTGGCAGGCCTGGACCAGTGCAGGGCTAGTCTCATCACAAAGTGTGACACATGGTTTCTCCCAAGAAAAAAAGAGATGGGGGGCAGGCCACATCCGTCTGTTTCTTCTTTCCAAGCTCACCGACTGCATGACATTCCAACTCCTCAGGAACAGACTAAGTGGAAGGAAAGTGGTTTTCCAAATTTTATTCTCTTAACTTGTTGAACTCAACCATTTAGCCTCTTTAGGGCATGATTCCTGTCCTCTGGACAGGAGATCAGTAGTTGATGAGACAGACTTGCTCCCACCTTCCTGAGGCTGCTGGCCACAAGAATAACCATGGCTCCTTGGGGTATCCCCAGGGACTACTGAGATTTTGTCCCAGAAGACTGCATTTTGCTGAGTTAGCATGCCCAGAATCTGATAAATGTCACTAAATCCTGTATCTCTGCTGAGCTTTGAATGGCCCTGAATCTTTCCTGAGGCTTAAGGTATGCCGTACCTCCTCTGAAGCATGAGTTACTTCTCAACTTTGCTAAAGTCTGCCTTCTGTTTGCTTAATTCTCACTGGGCATGTGTACTGCTTTCTCTACATAATGAGCCATTTGCTCGTGGACAAAGCTTTTACAAGTTATAGTCTTATATGCGGAATCTAAAAAATACAACAAACTAGTGAATATAACAAAAAAGAAACAGACTCACAGACATAGAGAACAAACTAGTGATGACCAGTGGGGAGAGGGAAGGCGGCAGGGATACTATAGGGGTAGAGGATTAAGAGGTACGAACTATTATGTGTAAAATAAGCTACAAGGATATACAGTGCAACACAGGGAGTATATTTTATAATAACTATAAATGGAGTATAAACTTTAAAATCGTGAATCACAATATTGTACACTTGTAACATGTAATATTGTACATCAGCTATACTTCAACAAAATAATTTTTTAAAGTTATAGTCTGACCAGCCATCAAGGTTAAAATCCCTTAAGACAAAAATCAAAGTCCCTTTCCCAGCCTGCAAGAATTAAAAGTCAACTGCATGACTGTAAAAACAAGTCTTGCTGACTAATGCAAGCTTCCACGAAGACTAATTCCCCAAATAATAATGTCCAAGACCCAAATTTAGGGGACTTGGCCTAAAACCTCTACAGTATATATTTTGCTCCCCAAATTCTTCTCCCCAATTATTTCTGAAAATTTATAGCCTAATACACATTCTAATAATCTTAAATCAATCCCTTTGAAACTACATCCTACTTCCTGCCACTCAACACCCCACCCCACCAGCCTTGGCTTAGAGACAAGATCTGTGTCTGCAAACAAGACATGGAGAAAAACATAGGAGAACAGATAATGCCCTTCAGTTGACCTGGCTGTAAACCAAGAATAGAGAGAAGGGAGCAGGGCTATACATTTCTAATTTCTCTTTCCAAACTTAAATAAATCACCCCTATACATCCCTAGAGAGATATCAGGTGGTGGTGGAAAGATAAATGTGTTACATCAACGTAAGTTCTTCCACCTGGAAGGAACCATGGACATAGGATTGTCCATTGTTAGGAAGGGTTCTTGCGTTCCCGCTCTTAAATTTTTATATTCTAAAATTACTAAAGTGATTATAATTCTAATTCCACATCATGTGGTGCATGCCTTTGCGGCTTTGTCCATGCTGTTTCCTCTTCCTTGAACATCTTTCTCTCCCCTTCCCATCTGTCATTCCGACGCTCAGAGATCCACGCCCCTCACTTTTCCATGGGTAAATCTATTCATTATTCAAGGCTTGGCTTACAGGCCCTCTTCTCTAAGAAGCCTCAACAGCCCTCGCAGCATCCTTGAACCCTCAAAGCATTCTCATAGTTCTCTGGACTGTTTCTATTTCCAGGCAATGACCAAAAATATTGAAAATACCTATTCAGGTGTTTGTTCCTCTCTTAAAGGAGAAATGCTAATGAAAGAAATAATACAGAAGTAAATTAAGTAAAAATATGAAAGTTTATCACTTTCTACCTCACTAATCACACTCACAAAATAATTTTGAATGACACTGAAATGCTCTTAAAGTGTAACGCAAATAAAAAAGTAATAGTAATTGTGCAGTGGACATATACTATTTGTAATACCCTTGATATAGAAGCAGTGGACATGTACTATTTGTAATACCCTTGGTATAGAAGCAGTGGACATGTACTATTTGTAATATCCTTGATATAGAAGCCATAACCTTAGTGTGTGTTTTACCCCCTGACATCATCTGATTCATTAGCTCATCTGGAGGTAACAACAACAACAAAACATTCTTAGGAGAATACCTGAATGAAAAAAACTTTATACTCCCCAATACAAGGAAGTTTGGGCAAAAGTGAGGAGTAAAGATTGTAATCATTCTTTAAATGAAAAACAACTATTCTTTTTGAAATGTCACTGTTAATTATTTTTACATTGCTATTTATTTTATTAATAGACTTGTTTTTTCACATTAATCATTCATACTTATTAGCTATCTACTTTCTTAAGAAATAGTAAACCTTTCTCAATGCATAGACTAGTTCTGTTTGTGAATTTAAAAAAAAAAAAAGTACCCAGTTAGTATTCTAGAAATGTTAGTCTGTTCATGCACAGATGGTGAATCCTCAGCATGTATTATTTTGAATACCATGATATTTTACAGCATTTAATGATTTACAGATACTTTCATATACATTATCTCATTTGAACCTTACAACAATTTTAGGTGGTCAGTATTAATATTTTCCCCACTTTTTAAAGCAAGTGGTAGATCTGGCCTCTAAACCAAGAAAGACTTTTATTCTAGTTCCAAGAATATTTCTATTATGCTGCAGCTACACGTGGCCCAACCCTTATAATATATACAATAAACTCATTTACAGTATATATCATAATACAAGATTTTAAATAGACACAGAAAATTCATGATTTGTGATTGTTATTCATTTATATAACACATTTACTTAACATGTATAAATTCACTGTAGAGAATAAAACAAATTTATGTCTGAGGAAGGTTGAAGAAAATCAACAAAGACAATAATACACAAAGTTTTAACTTCAACTTATCTTTTACCTGCTTGATTATTTTCAATAACCTGGAAGCTATACTACTATTTATCTACATAATAAATTTCATTTTTAAAAAGGAACTAGAGTAATTTAGCTTGTTTGATTTGAGTCTGTTTACTAATGAATTCATTTAATAGTTTAAACCATATGGAATTGCCAGCATTCAAATATTTTTGACTTACAAAAACAGTAATTTCATATGATTCAATTTAACGTTTGTGTAAATTGGGATAGAGCAGCAATATTTTCTCTCTCTCCAGTCAGCAAACAGATTACATCGAATCTGATGAGATGCCATCCAGCCTAAGACAGACTGGCAATTTCCTGAAATAGCATTTTAGTCATGAATCTCATATTTAGCATTATTTAATGCAGTTTCAAAGAAAATATCTGAGCCTTTTTGGCATGGCTTTACCTATATTTAGCATAACAGGAACATGGCTATTATAACAGAGTTAGAACCACAAGCATGTTAAATCTGTTACACAAGAAGCAATATTTGGGGAGAGTTTCTAGTTACACAAGTCAATGGCAGTGATTTGGTAAATCAGTTGTTTTCAACTTTTTGTGTATTTTATAATCCCTGTGGTGGAATATAAAAACAAACACTTAAGGAAATTTGGGTACTGCGAAAGGAAAATCAAAATGGAATCACTATTGCTAAGAGAGTTCTCTGAGCCGAGAGACCGCAGAGGAAGAGTGACTTATCCACATCTCAGCCCGTATGGAATCTGACCTTTTGACCACTTATTGTCCTACTCAAGACACTTATCCAACCCTTACCCTAAAATAACTCATGATTCTTTATGGACAAATAATCCCTGACTTGCATCAGAGTCAATCATAATTCTTAACTGGCAACTTTAACAACCCTGTGGCTTTTGTCTTTATAAGCCTCTGGTTCTTTCTCTTCCCCAAACTTTTTTGGTTTTACCTGAATCCGTGTCTCCTGGATTGCAATTCTTAAGACCCCAAATAAAGCTCTTTGTTCTTTGTAGCTCTGATACCGATTGTTGTCGGATAGTACATGGGGCTGAGATCTAGGCATGGACTTTTATAAACTTCTTAAATTATTCTGATACATGTCATATGTTAGAAGCCACTGTAATAAACTCCAGTTGAATGAGAAAAATGTTGAAAGTTAGTCATTCACATGGGCACCCTAAGCCTCTAACTAGAGTCTGTAATGATAACTTATGGGGAAAGGTGAGGAGCAACCTATCAGCACATATTGGAAGTGCCACATTAGAGGACAAAATCCAGATGGAAACAGAAAATACCAGTTTATTACAAAGCTACTTTTACATATTCAGATTTAGAGTCTTTGAAGCCAGAAACTCCAGCTGGGGGACAATAAAGCAAACGCCATCACTCACTTCCATTCGAGTATCTAAAATATATCCTGGTCCACATCCCTGCTGAGGTCAACAAGACTTCATCATCCTTCTTGAATTATTTACCTATGCTGCTGTAACAAACTACCACCAACTTAGTGGTTTACAGTAATACAAATTTATTCTCTTCTAGTTCTGGTCAGATGTCTAAAATCAAAATATTGGCAGGGCTGCATTCCTTCTGAAGCTTCAGAAAAGAATCTCTTTCGTTGCCTTTTCAAGCCTCTAGAGCTGCATTCCTTGCCCCTCTTGACTTATGGCCCTTTCTTCCACCTTCAAAATGTTGACAAGTTTAAATTATGATGGAGTAATCTCACTACAGGCATACAAAATGGAGTCCGGCAGCCACTGAGGACCTGGTCTCAGACAAGCCTCTGCACCACTGAGAACTTGAACTTTCTTTGCATTGTACCACACCCTAGGGACACCACCAGCCACATCTACAACAACACCTGCCGGATGCAACCTTGTGGTCTCAAGGTCTCCCCTTGTAACTATGCAACCATTTCAAACCTCACCCAGTCCCTACTTAACAAACGCTCTTCCTTCTTGCCAGCTCCAATTATAATTCCTGATATACAACTCATGTAACTAACCGTAACCTTGCCATTTTTTGCCTATATAAGCCTCCCCCATCTTGTAGTCCCATGGAACGTAATTCAAATGCTTCTTGGATCTGTGTCTCTCAGGCTTCAGTCCTAACAACCCCCAAAATAAACACTTCTTTTTTTCAGTCAAGTCTCCGTTTCTAAAATTTTAGTTAGCAAAAGTCAGCAGTGTGGTCCCATACCCTTCTCCTCTTCTGTAGTTCAATCTGCCTGTCTGTCATAAGAATACAATACATTTAATACCCACCCAGGTAATTCAGAATAATCTCCCCATCTGAATTTTTGTTTTTAAGATTTTTAACTTAATCACATATGCAAAGTCCTTTTTGCCATATAAGATAACATTCACGGTTTCCAAGGATTAGGTCCTCGATAGCTTTGATCACTGTGGATAGACAGATATCCCATATCCCATATTCAGCCTACCACACTTCTCAAAACAACTTTCCAAGCAACCTAATTTCCTGAGATGAAGTCTCTGTGAATTCTGAGTACGCAATTTTAGAACTCTAAATTCTCTCTCATCTAAACTCCTCATTTTACTGATTGGAAGACTGAAATCTCCTAGGGGCTTACATAAGGTGCCTTAGGTAGCAGATCTTGCTGGTGAATCCTGATGGCTACACCAATGTTTATTCCATCACCATCCAATGACCTGATAAACCGATATTTACAAGGCAGCAATATGTGGAAAGTTCAATTCACTTAAATAACCTTGCTCTCAGTCAAGCACTGAGAGAGGGAAAGGGCTCTTGCTGCTTGCTCCAGACCTCACTGAGAATCTTGGCGTCCTGGAATGGATAGATTATATAGATTTTCAGAAAAGTAAACAAATGATTAGTTTCCTTAGTTGTAGTAATAGTTATTACTCTAAATTTAGTCAAGAAATGGTCCTAAAGTCACAACAGATAGATACTTATAGCTTTCTCATAAACCTACATTGACTTTTTTCCATACCCACTCTTAAACAATGATTTACTAAAGCAGAAAGAGGTGAGTTCAGTGGCAGTTACATTTACAAGCTGTTTTCTTACACATAAAGTATATATTGTAAAAATCTAAAGACATAGAGGAACTTGAACTTTAGAGGAACTTTATAGTAGAGGAAGCTACTATAACGTTTAGAAAATATGCAATATGGTGTAGTAAAACCCTAGCTATTGGAGTTAACATATGTTTTGGTTGGCCTGGGACAGTTCCAGTATGATCTGTTGCCATGGGTAAGTAATGAATAATGTCCACTTTTACTTTCAAAAGTGTCCTGATTTACACAATAAATTATTCGATCACTTTACCTAGTGCTTCTTTCACAGCACAATGTATTTACATATATACAGTAGTATAAATAAGCAACAGAAATTCAGCTCAATAGCTTAGAAGGAAAAGGGGGATTCATTGGCTTATGTTAACTGAAATTTCCAAAGATTACTGGCTTCAGAAATTGTATCTTAGAGCCCTGTGTCTTTTTCTATCTCAGGGAATTTACCTGCAGGTAGTAAGAACAATCACCTATGACAGCCCTTTCATCACGCCCTACAAGCCTGGCCACCCCAGTAAAAGATACCATTATTTTCAAGGTTCTGAAGGAAGATTCCCAGGGAGGAGTCTGGTTGGCCTGAACTGAACCTTGCACCCATTTCTAAACCCACCACAAGGTTCAGGAGGAACCAGTATTTTTATAGTTCAAGCCTGGGCTCTATGTCCACCCTGTGTCTGGGGCAGATTTTATGAAGTTAAAGGACTTCGTTCTGTTGAAACATACAGAATAACTTCCTCAGAGGAAAATCAGGTCAGTTGTCAGAGGACTGGGGAAGGGAAAGCTAAATAAAATAGATGTTCACTACTCACAGGGACAATTCTTTACCTAAATCGTTCAGAAGATGCATGAGACGCTCTGCCTTTGCTACTGCAACATAGCATTTGTCTTCTAGCTCAGCAATAGGCCCTCTATAATTTTTTCAAAATTCATTATATTCATAACAACAACAAAAAAAAATAGAAGGGAGAAATAGGCCTTAACCTGTTTAAATGGGCCTTTATTGCAATAAAGCTTATTTTGGTTCACATTAACTCAGATGATAATTTATAATTGGAAGAACCAAAAGCACATGGAAAGGAAGCTGAGCCCAAATTCAAACATACAGAATCAGTGCAAATTATGTTTACACGGGTTCTATTTCAAGTGAGATTTTTTTTCCCCACATTTTTCACCTGAGCATTATTTATGGCATAGGAGGGGCTGTGTGGCTAGAGCGCAGGTGGAATCTTGGCCACTGCAGTGTGAAGTGCTCCTGTGTGTCTACAGTGGCTCCACTGCCTTTGTTCTGTGGTTGCCCTGCCTGAAGAGGGAGGGATCAACCTCACACCCCAAACTGATTCAAATGTCAAGATTGATGACATCATACATCACCAAGAGAGTAAAAAAAGATTTATTCCTCACATAGTGGGATTTATTTTGAGTAGAGCAGGGCAGGTACACAAACTGGTCAGGAGCAGCTCGAGAGAAGGGAAGGGCAAGTAGGTTTGGTATTTATTGTGGTGAGGGTGTGGAACCAGGGGTGCCCTGCTTGTGGCCGGGGGTTTCTGTGATTTGAGTCCCCTTTTATATTGACTTGCTCAGATGTGTGTCAAAAGGGAAACGCAGAGGGGTGGTGCCTCAAAGCTGCCAGTGGTCACACTTCAAAAATGAGGCAGCAGACTCTTTATCACAGCCTGTGTAAGAATCTCAGCTCCACCACTTACTAGCTGCATGGCCTTGTTAAGTGATGGCAAGTTTGTGGGTTCATTTATATTTTAAAGAAGGACCGTGATATTCACACCATAGGATTGTTGTAATGTTTGAATTAGGTAGCAGCAGAGAGCTCAAGACTGTGCCTGATTTATGATAAAAATACAAAAAATGTTATTTCCTTTTCTTCCTGTGCTCCTTTAAACTTCTTTATGCTCTAAGTGCTACAGTCTAAGAGGTCATTCTTGATTTTCTTTCACAGAGGATATAAATAAACTCATTCATTCATGAACAAATATAATATAGAACAAATACATAGATATACTACATGTATAATCAAATACAAGTCTACATATAAGAAGAGAACCCCAAGGTAAAAGTGAGGATTAACCCAAGACAATGAATAGCTAAAAGAGGAGATTCAAGGCATCAGCAAAATGGTCCCAAAGGATGAATTGGTGGCAGGAGTACCCCAGTAGCTTCAACTCAACCCTCACAGACATTAGCCTACTCCATATATGTTAAGTTCACCATATCACATTCATGATGGCAAGGCAGATGACATCTCTTCCCATGAAAAAGCTTGCGGATGGATGTAAGAGGTTCCCTCCAAGAATGTGACCAAGGTGGCCCTAATCTTTTAGCCTGACCAAACTTTAGACAAGCTTCTTCCTGCCACTAAGCCCTTGACCTCCCTCTTCTTGGAGCATTTACTTTAGAAAACTTTAAATTCTTTCTCTGCTCTTTTGAAATGTATGTAAATCTTCTCTGAGCCTCTTGCCAGTTTTACAATTCTGAAAATGCTTTTCTCAAAGAAGCAGAAGTCATGTCTTTGAAATATAATATCAATGAAGACAGCACTCCTAGCTCCCAGTCTCCATAGGAGAGTGGGCCTCTTGTTTTGAGTTGTAACTACCTCCTGTTGTGAAGAGAAAGTTTGGTTTTCTATGGATAAGGCCAATGAGCAAACACAGATGGCCTATGGTCCCCTTCACCTCATCTCTTAAAAACGGTCCAGCATTTTGCTTCAGCAGAGTTGAGCTCATATGGGTCTGGCCTCTCTCTCCTGTTGCAATGGTCGTGAATAAAGTCCTCTTCACCTGTTCAACTTTGATAGAATTCCATTTTGCTTTGACAGGTGCTTTTCTGATAGATCCAATCTTGTTGCTTTGCTTTGCAGAAAATCCTTTCAAGCATGAGGTGGTGGGTTTTCCTTTCTTTCTCTCTCTCCCTCTTTCTTTCTTTCTCTCTCTCGCTCTCGCTCCGAATCCGGGGGCACATGTGTGTGCTCGTGCATTTACCCAGAGAAGGGGAAACCCCATTCAGGCAATAAATACACTGTGAGTGACACCTGGAGTCTGGATTGCTCAAGCTTTCCTTGGTGACTTCCTGCATGAGAGAACGCTTTCTCTCACAAACGGTAGATAATGACTTTTGCCACTTACGGGTCAAAAGTTGCAGTGTTATTTACTTCAGCGTGAAGAGAAGTGTTTTGTTCCAGACTTAGCTAACCGCTCTGGGAGGGGGGATGATGGCAGCACTCCTCAGACACAGGAAAGGGCCAGAACCTTCCTGGTGGCTCACTGAATGTCAATGTTTCTGTTACAGCTGAAATATCAATGAGGGACAATAGACCCCTCAGACAAGGTGAGGAGCGCAGGTACCAAGATTCCTAAATACAAAAAATACTTAACCAGATCTACGAAGGAGGCAACCACCAAGTTTGCAACCACATATCAGCAAACTGTGGGTAAAGCTTTCAGTGGTATGATTCGAGACGAGGTTTTCCTGCTCATAACAACAGGAACATATTCATTAGAATATTCATTGGTGAATAGAAGAAAGTGCCCCATCCCTTGTCTATTTTGACCTCCTGCTGTCATGGCAGTGTGGAGATACCAACAGTTAAGCCCAAGTAGGAGGACTGGAGCCTAAGAAATGCATGGCAAAGGGAAGGAAAAGATAGAGAGAGATGAGAATGAGGATGGCCCATTTAACAGAAAAGACAGGCAAAACATCACAGGAAGCAATTTATTCCCAACAAAGTTACCTCTATTTACACTGCGGTTTTGTGTATTTTATGCAATAGTTATGCTTCCATTCTCTGAAAATCTGTGCTGCAATTCACATTTATAGAGCATTTTCTATCTACTCATCAACCGAATCCTATTCTAAGAGTTCCAAAATATAGAATACCCACAGCAGTCAATACGATGTATCAAAAATAGTTGTGGCCCTAAATTATTAGACCCTTTAAAATCCACATGAGGTAATTCAGGTTATCTAAATCAAGGCATATTACATGCAGGTGAGTGGAGCAGAGGAAAATAATAGGCAAGAGGAGAGATAGGCTTATGCCTCCATGCCAAGAGCACAGGAATGCCAGAAACAAAAACCTGAAGGACGGTATTCTCAATAATACCAAGGAATAGAGCTCCAGGGTAGAAGCTGCTCCAGAAAGATAAGAGCAATAAGCAGAGAGAGGCCTCTCCAAAAACAAGGAGGAAAATCTAAGGGCGTTCAAAATACGTTTTCTCAATAATAAAGGATATACAAATTTAAATATTAACTTGAATAAGAAAATCATCTTCATTGAAAATAGCTGGGAGAATGGTGATAGAACATATTTTTCAAGTTTTTAGAAGAAATTTTACTTTTGTTTCTCTTTTAATTTTTCATCATCTTATTTTATTTACATTTTAATATATGTTAAATAAGTTAATTTATTGTTATCACATTAAATGAATGTTTACCATTTTGAATGATTTTTAAATTATTTTTATATAATTATACTAGGTCATCATTTTTTTAGGCCAAAAGATGTTGAGAATTAAAACAACATATTCCCACATGCAGCTTGAATACTGAGAAACAGAATTTTCTCCTCTCACAGAGCTAACTGTCTATATTAACATGGCCTTATAATTCCATTGCTTTCATTAGCATAACTTTTCTATTCTATAAGTCTCTACCCAGGCAAATAATTTGATTGCTTATTATAGAGACATCCTGAAATATCTATCAACTCTCAACAGAATGCATAAATAGACAGCTATGCCCTGAGAGTCTTCTGAATGTCTAGCCTTAAAATCCTTGCCTTGAAATTTCTACCAATTCTAAGCTGTTATACCATTGTTCTTACCAAATTCTAATTAAGCCCTCCCCATCCCCCCACTGCTGACTGTTGAAAGATACACCTTAGCTTCCAATTATCAATAAATTACAACCCTTCATCCTCCCCTCTGAGACACTGCCAAAGGTTTGGAAGTTGAGTTTTCTTTTACAAAGAAAAGCAGTAAACTCAGCTTTACTTTATCAACAGGTTGTGACATTCGAGAAGATGATCTTCAACTATGCCCATGCTTAAGTGATTAGACTTCTCATGCTATTAGTGAAGACTTGAACTCCAGAGCAGAGACAAACTGCAAATCAAAGGATCAGTTTCCATCTGGCCACCAGACTGCTCAGCGAAAGGAGACATAAGTAGTGTTCTGATCAAGCCACCGTTTTTGTCTTCCTAACATATTTTTTCCCTTCTTCTTATAACAAAAGCCTTTTTCTCATGGGAAACCCATTCCATATCATTTGGCTGAGACTCTCCCATCTCCCACTGTTACACGTACGGCATGTGATGCCCACCTGGATTATCAGAGCACTGCCTCCTCAAGAACAACAATTACACCCAAGATGACTCAGTCAGAGGCTCGATCATGACTTTCCCTATTTTGTAAAAGGGATATTGTCTTCTCTGGAATCTCAAACTATATGGCTGATTCAAGTTTCGAGTTGGCACTGACCATCTTTGCTACCGTACGGTGAGAGCTTGTTTGAGAAGAAAACCAGCGCATAAATAAGAAGACCATTAGCATGATTGCTGATGACTTGTAAACTCCTGAATCGAGTCATTACGGAAACATCACCCTTGAATGTTTTGTGAAATGATGTCACCATTTAAAATTCCTATTAAATGGTCAATAAATTCTTTTAGTCGAACTTAGTGAGGATGGGTTTCTGACATTTGTAATCAAGGTTCCTTCTGTAATCAAGAACCACACGAATGAACTGGTCCCACTGAGACAAAACGTGTAACCCTGACCAGGTCTACACATGTTGCCCTGGGTCATTACAAAGCTAATACAAGTCATTACATGAGCACACCCAAGTGTTTCTGCTAACTTTGGCCTGGCTTCAATCACACCTGAAGCTTCTTGGGACTGACTACCAATGAATATTCTAATGAATATGTTCCTGTTGTTATGAGCAGGAAAACCTCGTCTCGAATCATACCACTGAAAGCTTTACCCACAGTTTGCTGATATGTGGTTGCAAACTTGGTGGTTGCCTCCTTCGTAGATCTGGTTAAGTATTTTTTGTATTTAGGAATCTTGGTACCTGCGCTCCTCACCTTGTCTGAGAACACTAGACACACTATGCTGTGGAAATACATTTTGCTTTTCTTCCCTCTATTATACTCAAATGACTGAAACTGCTCTAGAGTAAGAGGTCCATAGGCTTTGGAACAGAATAAAAAGGAATAACTGGAAAACCATAAAGCAAACAGAGTCATTTAGCTTCGGGGAAAGCAAAGCTAATCTTTGGCTGAATTTAGAGACCTGGAAAAGTGAAAATATTTATTCTGGACCCCAAATACACTTTACTCCAGTTTGGATTATGCATAGTACTTTTAGCAGTCCCCCTAATGATAACTTATTGAATTGGCTTCTGCAAGTTGCCTGGAATATAGCAGTCATTGTCAAATAACAATCTGCCTTTACTTCTCCTCAGATCTCCATAAAGTACTGTGTATCAGCATAAACTAGGTTATGCTATGGTAACAAATATCCCTAAATCTCAATAGCTTACAACACAAAGGTTCACTCCTTTTTTAAACTTTATGTCCCTCTTGGGGCATCTTAACTCTAGGACTGATACTGACAGAGCAGGCTCTCGCTGGAACATTACAGGTTATTGTGGCAGAATTTGACAACGCACACACTGGTGATAAAAGCTGTCACTCACATTTTGTTAACCAAGCCTGACAGCAGTGGGGTAGGGCAACATAACCCTTCCCCAGGAAGAGGCAGTAAATGTTTTGTAATAATAATCTGGCCTACTGCATATATATTGCCAAATGGGAAGTTGAATTTTTAAAAAATCAGATATATTGCTGGAAGTCCATGTATGTATCACCTAGTCTGAAAGTCATTAAAAAAACTCAACAAAGAACATGCTTTACAGGAAGACATAGGTTATAGATCTGATAAAAATCCATCAGAGATCTGTGACAAGCATATTCATGCCTGTCTTAGGTGGGGAGATATTTGTCCATGCCCTGGTATCAACTGAAGAATAGCAGAATATGTCACCCCAAAATAGGCCACTTTGGCATTAGGATTACTTTGAGCTGAAGGCAATTGAGAAGAAGCAGATACAAAAAGAGCTCCCTGCCTCCCCCTTATTTGCCTGACAGCAAAAATAAACGTTCAAAGGTGTCCCTCCTCCCTTCTCTATGAGGAAGAATAAAAGATAATCACTAGGGACAACTTTAGCCCCTATCAGCTTGGAGAAAACACCAGAGGAGTCTATATAACAAACTTTACTAAGCCTTTATCTGCCATTAGTTTACCTTCCCATAGTTTGTTGCCCTTACAAGCTTTAAACTGCTTTCCTTTGTTCTGTCATTTGTCCACAAATATATTGTTTTTTGTTGAAGATAAGGCAGAGTTCTAAGCCACTGCATTGAGTTACTCATTTTCCCCTGGATAGCTCCCAAGTATACAAGAGATACGTATGTTAATAAACTTGTTTGTTTTTCTCCTGTTAATCTGTCTTCTATTACAAGGGTCTCAGCCAAGAACTCAGAAGGGTAGAGGGAAAACTGTTTTTCCTCCCCTACACAATCAAAGGGAGGCGAGGAGAAAAATAGGTGCAACATTATGAGTTCAGTGGTCCTGTTTCCTAACAGGGAGGATCTGACCTGACAGGCAAGACATTCTGAAGAGTCCAGTAACCTCTTCCTATGCCCATCCTTGCTTTGGTAAAGCATACAGCAGCAACCATTTATTGGTTAAAATGATACCATCAATAAGTAAACAGAAAACTGCTGAATTACCAACACCTCCACTGACAATCTATTTAGCACTCTTTCCATTACTTTCCAAATTCTGAGGAGTTGATGATTACAGATGATAAAAAGGTTATTCTTTTTTTCAGTGCATTATCACCATATTAGAAAAGATGGCCATCTTGTTCCTTATTATCCTATAATACTTTGAATATCTGAGGGAAAAGGAGAAGAGAGAAAATACCTCTTCTGTTTGCCTGTAGATTTTTTGCAAGAAGAAGAAATATCTAATAAGAACAAAACAATTGCATTCACTTAGCTTTAACACTTTTTTTTTAATGTTAGTACTAACTTCGTATTCATTTGCTTTGGTAATATGAAGAGAGCTTATAAAATAACAATGAGTTTCCTTCAGAAAGCAAATTAGTCCAATTGTGAAGAGAAATATGAATTTAATTTATAAAATCCAAAGGAAGAAAAAAATTAGAAAAACATTTGATCCAGTGTATTTGATACGCTTAATGGTTGAATTGATAACATTGCCAAACAAAATCCCTGAACAAAACCAGTCATTAAGATGCCAAAAACCATTGATTCAGCAACCATGAAAAAGTGACGGCACTGATATGGAGTGTTATTGGGATGCTTGGTATATTTTGTAGCCAATCTGTTCACACACAGATTTCTATATACCCTTTTCCATAAAACTCACATCAGAATTCTACTCGGCATTTAGTCTATTCCTCCTTTCAAACATGCCACCTTTGTCTTAGGGAAATTAAATAAAATGTTTTAGTGGCGGGGGGGGGGAATGGAAGAACCTGCACTCACATCTTAATACATTATTAGAGGGAAAGAGGTGGGCCAAAGATCTCTAAGACACACTAGGGGCCATTAGTTTTACTTAGTGCAGAAGTATATTTTAGTTGTCCTTTTTGAAGGGACTGTAAATACAAGGATTTATTTGGAAAGGGTCAAATAAACTGGGGCTGGATAAATAAAATTGATATGGTAATTACTCTTACATGGCTCGTCATGCTGACAAACATCATAAACACGGGTAGCATGATGAATTACAAGCATTCAGTCACTGGGAAACTGGCTAGATTAGCTTCATGGGCTTATTTAAATTGTGTTGCTCTAATAAAGTGGAAAGCAATAAGTGAATAAAAATTCTCCCCGGAAGCCATCATAAGTAATTCATGCAAAATATTTTAAAAATTGGTACAAATTTCAAATTAAATTGGGTTCAATTTTTTTTCCCCCACTATACCTCCTATTCCCCAAATTAACCTGTATTCTGGGACCACTCTAGGTACCCTGAGGTCTGAAAGTCAGTAATATAGTGCCATTTCTATTAATGAAGGCCATGTATTTCTTTGGGTTTCAGAAATGTATCCTCAATGAGGGTGGGAAGTCTAAGTCTCTGCCTTCATTGTTGAAATGAAAACAGTGCTCTACTGAGGAAGCCTCCTATTCTCTGTCCCCCTCCCCCAGTCCAAGTCTAATTTGATTGGCTGAATTGAAACACTAGTTAGGCTTGTCTCAGATTTAGAAGAACTCAGTGTACATTCCAACTTTTCTAAACCAGCCATGAATCAAGCAAATCCCTTAAAACCATCAAGGTCTCATTTCTTTCACACAAGGAAAGGAATGGTAGCTTTCAATTTTGGTGATCTATAATTAATACTGTAAATAAAATGTAGATATCTTTGCAGACATAGTGAAGATAATTTATTGTAGGCAGAATTACAATCTCATTGTTGCACAAAGCATATAAACAACAATAAAGCCAAAGCATATAAACAACTCTACTGGGAGGAAAACCTTCTTCCTCTTTCAACTAGGGTCCAGTAGTTGGGCTCTGCAAATTAAATGACATAGACAGATTAACCGGAGGAAAGACAAGGTTTATGTACACATGCACAAGGAGTTGTTTGCTATGAGTAACTTGTGGAATAGCCCTAACTAAGGGTTTATATAGATCAACTTAACAAAAGAGGGTCTTTAGAACTTCAAAAGGAGAGTATGGAAGATTCTGTTGTTTTTTTGGGGTACTAATGGAAATGGGCAGTTTATTTCCAAGGCAGCTGAATTCACAGGAAACTCCCTTGGAGGGGGGTTAATGGTAGTTGTATTTTTGAGAGGTTCTGCTTTAGTCAGATAAGATTTCTTTCTGAATCTTCTAAGCTCAAATGTTTACACTTTAAAATAATCATTATTCCAGCTCTGAGGGTCTGAGTGCATTCCCACAACTCCCTTTCTGCAGATTCCTAGAACCCAGTCTTGTCTTTACTTCCTTGTCCAGAAGGAAGTAAAGTAAAGGCCATAAACATGGCCTACTGCTGGAAAGAAGGTTAAAAAAAAAGACCTTTTACTCCGGACTTTCATTTGCATTTAAAAGAGAGACCAACTAAGCTGTATACTGATTTAAAGATAATTAGGTAATTACGCAGCATGTGGCCACATTAAGTTTGGAGAATTTAAGTCACTTTCAGAAAAAGGAAAGGAGGGAGGCCTAAGTTTTTAACTTCCAAGTTTTGTAGTCCTTACATAATTATTTGTCTAGGAAAAATTATAAATAAGTTGATTTTACATATTTAAGTTGCATCAAGTTCGTTTTCATCACTAATATTTTAGGTTTCATCCCTGTGTCTGCAAAGTTGGTGATTTTGCTAATTTAGGTCACCATAAACCATATCAAAGCTTTATTTTTTTTCCATTCCATTTTCTATTCCTCTAGGCCTTAGAAGAAGTTTTTTACAGTCTTTAATATATAGCTCATTTGTTTATATACTGATCAAGGTTACTACTATCTTTTAAATCAAATACTGGATATATGAAGCCACTTCAGTCTTGTGGAATGATGCAGGAATCAGAGAAATTGAGAGATAAAATTTAGGTCTCACTTCAGGACACAATACAAAAAGCAAACTAAAATGATGAGATTCTTAATATGAGTCCCAGGTACGCAGTAACATGCAGTGGAAATCAAGGCATGCTCTTGTTCTCAGGTGCATAAACACCGCAAATACAATACAGTGTGACAAATGCTATGATGGCTTAAATTGGAGTTTCTTAATATTGGCCCTAGTGACATTTCAGACAGACAATTCTTTGTTGTGGGAGCTCTCCTGCACACTGTAAGACATTTAGCAGGATCCCTGGCTTCTACCCACTAGATGCCAGTAGCAACCTTCCCCCAGGTTGTGACAACCAAAAATGCCTGTAGGCATTGCCACATGTCCTCTGAGGGGAGGGGCAAAATTGCACCCAGTTGAGAACCACTGAGTTCAACAAAGTGTGCCTCGACTTCCTGCAAGAAGTGATGTCTAAGCTGAGATCTTTGCAATAAGCAGGAGTTAGCCAGTTGAAGAGAGTAGGTAAAGGGGAGAGTGTATATATTAATCTCAGAAGCAATATCCTAAAAGCCAAAACATTAGGAAATATCTTGTTTTTCTTTTGTACCTGACAGCTAGTGAATCTGAATGGTCATTAAACTGTTTTCCTGCATTCAAAAATTTACCTAGTCTTTTTGTGCTAAGAGATTAGAGCTTGATGTAGATTGGAATACTATCAAATATGGTCTTTCCTACTCAGTATATTTACAAAAGAAGAGTTTAAAGAATTGAGGAGGACAAAATACGTAGAGGGACTCACTATGATTTACCAACAATTAGAACAATTGGAGTTTCCTCACATGTCTTCAATATGGAGGTTCTGGCTCCTGCTTTCAGGAAGAAAAAGGGAATGGTCAGAGAGCCCTTCTTATACCTGCTATTTTTTTAAGTGCCTTTAGTTCAAAATAATTTTATGTCAAAGTAGCATATTTTGGGGTGACATATTCTGGTTTCTTTCATCATGCCCTGTCACTTCTTTGTCTCATGCCCTGTCAAGATTTCCTGCCTTTATGGGTTTTAATCTAAACTACCTTCTTGTCCTAAATGATTTTGGATTCCATGTTTCTGCTCACATAGCCTCAGTTTCAGGAAGTCTTCCAAAGCTAATTCTCCTTCTGCTTGGAAACCAAGCAGGACCCTATGGGGTCCTCCCAAGTACAAAAGCCTTTCTGTGTCTCCCATTTCTTGCTTGTAGGAAAAAGGTTTCAGCCTCCTAGACCTTCCCTGAGTTCCAAAGGGCAGATTCAAACGCTTTATAATTAGAGGAGTGAGAGAATGCAGAAAGAAACAAAAGTGCGCTGACAGGGCACTTAGCAATCAGGAAACATTAATTAAGCGAGTGAATAGATGATGTGGACAAGAGGGATGAATCTGAAGGGACTAAAAGCCAAGTAACAACAACAACAAAAATACCGATTGAGTACTCTTTGCGAGGCATGGTAAAGGCATTTCTTCATTCACTGACTCATTCATTCCTTAGAATAACCCTGGGAAGAGGGTACAATTATTATCATCCCACATTATAAAGTGAGACCTGAGACCTACAGCATTTAAGCCACTCACCCAAGGCCACTGACATATTAAATGTGGGAGCTATTCTCTCAACTCAGGTTTGTCTGATTTCAGGGCTGGACTCCATTTTCAAGGCAATTGACAAGCAAATCATTGGGTCTCAGGTGTAAACAGGCCACACTTATTTCCAGGGTTTCCTGTCCTCTCCTTCGCTTTTGGTCATCCTCTTCTTTTTCAGGTCAATTCCAGTGTAAAATACCTAGTTTTGTACCCTTTCCCTTCAGCCTCCTAGACCTTCCCTGAGTTCCAAAGGGCAGATTCAAACAGCTAGTAATCAGAGAAGTGAGGGAATACAGAAACAAAGGAAAAGCAGTCAAGAAACAAGAGTGCAGTGATGGGGCAGGGTCCTGGTTCCTCGTGAAGGGATACACATAACAATCTGATACACATCTCTGAGCTCTTCTATGGGAACTAATGCCCCCACCCAGGTGGAGGATGGTAACTTCAGGCTGAACACCAGCATGTGGACCCCAGACTGGCTGGAACCAGAAGACTGATGATTGAGATTCCTGGAACACCACCCAGTTACCTCACCACCAACCAATCAGAGGAAGGTCACAAACCCTGCAGACCTCCCCCAAATTTTGCCTATATAAATTCTTCCTGGAAAACCATTAGGGAATTAGGGTTTTTTGAGCACTACCTGCCCAGGACTTCTTGTCTGGTGTCTGACAATAAGTGCTGCACTTTCCTTCACCACAACCTGGTGTCAGTAGTTTGGCTTTACTGTGTGCAAGTGAGCATACCCAAGCTTGGTTCAGAAACACTATTTCCATTCAAATCTACTGGGTCACACTTTCTTTGAATTTTTAACCTGTCTCAGTTGACCATCATTACAAACTGGTATTCTAACTACTGGTAACTACTTATGCATATATTCTTGTCTGACCCTATTCACTGTTGCTTCCTTAACATGTAACCACTACACATAGTAGATACCAAATATACTATATTTGCTGAATACATGCATATATGAAGGAATTAACTTTAAGACAAGAATTTCAATGACTATAACTTAGTTTTCCTTAAGGCATTTTATAAACTTACTACACATGAATGAGCTTATCACTTGGAGAGGGGGGATCATAAATGTTTTCAATTAATAAATATCTATTAAGTTAATATGAATATATGATCACTAATGACAACAGTAATATACAATTGAGAACGTGAGACATATTCAACACTTGATAATTATGAGAACGCAAAATAGGACCCCTGACTTTAAGAATCCTAGAGTCAAATTTAAATACAAAGTAGGTACAGGATGGGAAGTACAATTAAATGAGACAACCCAAAGTATTTGTCAGTTTCTGGCACAAATTAGTACTCAATGAATATTTTCTTAGTAATAAGATGATGGTGGTAATGATCCTAAGTGTCAAATGAGTTGTAAAGTCATCAAAACTCTCACAGGCATTAAGAAAGGTCATATAGGCAGGAGCAGTATGGCAAGGCTTCATAGTAAGAAAGATGAGATTTAGATCGTTGTAAAATGGGGAGAAGAAATCATATGCAGGTAGTTGGCACATCAACAAAGGCACATAAGTAAGAAATGCATTTGTATCAGTTGAGCAAGAAAAACACCACTGCCTAGGAAAGCAGCAATTTAAAAAGGACAGAGAGAGACAGATAAGGTCAAGGTTGTAGGGTATTTTTAATGTCTGGCCTCAAAATTTGTTTTTTTAATGTCTGAAACATTTATATTAACATATTTCCATACAAATAACCCAAAGAAAGTTTAGTATTAGTTGCTGTTTTTTTGTTTGTTTATACTGCAGGTTCTTATTAGTCATCAATTTTATACACATCAGTGTATACATGTCAATCCCAATCACCCAATTCAGCACACCACCATCCTCACCCCACCGTGGTTTTCCCCCCTTGGTGTCCATACGTTTGTTCTCTACATCTGTGTCTCAACTTCTGCCCTGCAAACTGGTTCATCTGTACCATTTTTTTAGGTTCCACATACATGCGTTAATATATGATATTTGTTTTTCTCTTTCTGACTTACTTCACTCTGTATGAT
>NC_041229.1:88960880-89003850 GCF_002837175.3 Physeter macrocephalus | reverse complement strand
CAGGGTATATGCCCAGTAGTGGGATTGCTGGGTCGTATGGTAGTTCTATTTTTAGTTTTTTAAGGAACCTCCACACTGTTCTCCATAGTTGGCCTCAAAATTTGATGTCTACTCTGAATGTTATTGGGAATCATCAGAAGTTTATGAAGCGGAAGGATGACACTGACAAGAGTAGTGCTTAGAATGAGCCTTGCAACAATGCCCCGGGGAAAGATGTTAGATTGAAGAGAGAATAGAAACAGGGAAATAGGTAGAAGTGTATTTACATAGGAATTAAATAATATTGTACTGTTTGAACAAATAGCACATGTTTTTGGAAATCACTCTAAAGAAAATAAAATGTTATTACATGGTCATGTTCCCAAGAGAGTCTGTAATCTTTCTGAGGAGAGAGATTTAAATACAAGAAATAGACCTAGAATGAGAAAGATGATAAAATATAATAATGTCCTTAATTAAATGACACTTATAATAAGTGAAACAGATCAGAGAAAGAGAACATGGGAATCATTGGGGAAGACTTCATGAAAAAAGTGACATTCGAAATTGTTCTGGAATGATGAGTAAGATTTAAATAGCCAAAAGGCGTAGAAAAAAAAAAAAAAGACATCTTGATGGAGACACATCATAAACAAAAGTGTGGAGACAGGAATGAATACAGCATGTGCTTGGGACAGTAACTGTAAAGAAAGAGTAGTCGATGACTCTATGCAGGGGTTAAGAGAAGGGAGGATAAATAAACAAGCTCTAAGTAGATGTTCAGATGGAATCATAGATCAATATGTGTCCAGTGTCTAATTATCTACTTAATTCCAGGCATTGCTCTAACATTTTCATATGTGGGTTTGTTTAATGCTCACAACAACTCTCTGAAGTAGGTATTATCCCCAACCTACAGATGAAGAAACTGAGGCTTGTAAAGCTTAAGTTATAAAACAGGACATCAGTAAACATTTTTGAAACCCCACTATGTGCCCAAAGTGCCAGTTATTACATATATATAAAATTATAGATAGAGTCAGTATTTGAATTTAAATCCATTTCACTGGAAAGACCCTGCACTCTCATTACCCCACGCTGCCTCTCTCTATCTGGCAACCTGAAGCCCAGAATAGTCTTTACAAGTGAGTGGCTGAAGGACACACGAGTAGCACATCTCCAAGTTGCCTAATACATGTTTCCCAAGTTTTTGTTAACATAGTCATCCTTTTTATTACGTCCTTTAAAAAAAGTCTTTCTTAGTAACAAAAAGCACTTTCTAAAACTGGAGTTATAAATGGAGCCATAAGCCAGCGCTTTGTAATTGAAATGAAATCATTAGAAGGCAGCATCAACGTTCTGTGTTAGACTCTTCCTGTGGAGTGTGGCTCAGACTCAGCGGGGCCGAACCTGAGCTGAGACACATCAGAAAAAGCAAGCTAGTGGAGTTACACTGTAGTGGTTACAGGAAAAAATAAAAAAATTTAAAAATTAAAAAAAAATATATATATGTAACACATCATCTCAGAGCTATCTGTAGAAAAACATGATGGGCTTAAATGAGATTTAAATTAATGGGCTACATGCTTGCAGTGACAATTAACAGACCTTTAAGCTAACAAGAAAATTAGGCTACAGAATAGCTATATAGCTATGTCTAAAACACCCTAGCAAAAAACTGGCACATCTCAATAGATAGATATATACCGTTAGACAGATAAATTGAGAGAGAGGGAGAGGGGGAGAGAGAGAGAGAGAAATTGAAGGGTAGCAGAATATGCTACCCCGAAATATGCTACTTTGGTGTATTGATTATTTCAAACTGTAGGCACTTGAAAAACAGCAAATACAGGGAGATGCTTTCTCTGAACTCTCCTTATCTACCAAAGGATAGTCCTTCAAAAGGCACTCAATTGTTTAAATCCCCTCCCTGAGAGTTTCATTAACCAAGAAAGATTGATTCCTATCATAGGAGAGAAGAGGAGAGGAAAAATTGACACGACACCCCAAAAACACTTTGTCACAAACTATCATACCTCTCATCTGCTCTTCTAAGGGCCCATTCATCTTTCCTAAAAATCATTTACTCTCCCCTGCATCACCCTCCCTTTTCCCTATTAAGATGGTATTTAAGCCTGAATTCTAAGCTAACTTGGGGAGTGATTCATTTTTTCCTTGGGTATCTCCTATGTTATATGAGGTATACATGTTAACTTCTGTTGGTTTTTCTCTTGTTAATCTGTCTTTTATCAATGGGGTCTCAACTAAACTCTAGGAAGAATACAGGGAAAATTACTTTTCCTTCCCTACAATACCTATATCTACACACACACACACACACACACACACACACACACACACACACGGTCACTTGCTGCTAAGAAATGATGCCTTACAGAGGATTATTTTAAAATGCATATACTACTTACTTTCAGTCACGTCAAACACTACAACAGAATCTTAAGCAAAAGGCCACACACAGTAAGATTATTTACTTATTTAATTGACTCTTCATAGGGTTGTTAGAAAGAAAACCACAGGCCCAAAATGGTGTCATTCGGGCTAAAGCCCAAGATACAAAACCTAGAATTTAACACCTGATTTAATTGCAGCTTCAGCCTCTCCCAAAAATGTAATCTTAATCAATCAGTCTGGAAATTTCTGGTCAAGCACCAGTTAAATGATCTGTCCTGAGGGTCTTCTCCATCCCCCAGAGGAAGAAGGGGCAATCAGCATAATAAAACCTTTGCCAAGTTCCCTTTTCCCAGCAAAAGATGATGTCTTGGCTTAAAAATAATCCTTTCTTTTCTTTTGTTAATACCTTCTTGCCCCACACTCCTTCTTCTTATAAAAACCTTCCATTTTGTACTACCCCTCTGAGCACTCTTCTAGTTGTTAGATGGGATGCTGCTTGATTCATGAATCTTTGAATAAAGCCAATTAGAGCTTCAAATTTACTCCGTTGTATTTTGGGTTTTTTTTTTGTTTTTTTGTTTGTTTTGTTTTGTTTTTTGCGGTACGCGGGCCTCTCACTGTTGTGGCCTCTCCCGTTGCGGAGCACAGGCTCCGGACGCGCAGGCTCAGCGGCCATGGCTCACGGGCCCAGCCGCTCCGCGGTATGTGGGATCTTCCTGGTCCGGGGCACGAACCCGTGTCCCCTGCATCGGCAGGCGGGCTCTCAACAACTGCGCCACCAGGGAAGCCCTGTATTTTAGTTTTTAACAGGATGTTTGCCTTTAAAGTTCAAAGTTAAGCGACTTAATGTAATGGAAAGAGTATGGGAACTGGATTCTAAATGGGGTTCCAACAACCACTTACCACTTACGAATAATAGTAACTTTAGCAAGTTGCTTACTCTCGCAACCACAGTTGTATAATCTGCAAAATAATGTAAAACTACTGGGTTGTATGGTTTTTATGAGATATAAATCAAGTGAATGTGATTAATTCCACGTCTTGAAATCAACTGAAGTGACTAGTTCCGTGTCTGCCATAGAAGACAGTCAGTAAATACTAAGTCCTTTGACCTTGTCTATGGTTGTCTTGTTTGGAATCCCTGAGAAGCAAACCCTGAGACAAGAATTCAAATGTAAGAAGTAATCTGGGAGGTGATGACTAAAGACACAGGGAAGGGGAGAAGAGAGGCAGGGAAGGAGGACAATAAAGAATGCATTACCAAACCATCAGGCTTTGGGTAAATGAAGCTCAACCCCACTGTAGAAATTTGGGAGACAAAGTAGAACACATATTATAATTAACCAAAATGAGAAGCAAGGAAGCTGGCTTATTTATCCACTACTCCCCACCTGTCATGGGCGAAATGATGCTCACTTGGGCATTAACTGTCTGGCATTTCTGGCTTGTCATTTGTGTGGCCCAGCATGCCCCCTTCGGCCAGAAGAGTTCTGAGGCACAGAGAGTCACAGGTACTCACAGAGCTGAACTGCTTCAGAGTTGAGGGAGGTGAGAGCCAAGAGGATATTCAGGGCATCAACAGAGAGGTATCTAGAACAATATTTTAAAATGCTACCTTTTCTAAGAATTTGCCAAGATTCAGTCCTCATCCCTTCCATTTGACTCTGCTTAGTTCCATAGGTACAGCAACATTAATGGTCTTGTTTACTGATTTATCCCAAGCTCCCGGGACCTGGTAGGCATTTAATCGGTACTTTCCTTCATTTTATAATATATAACATTTATTCTTCACTTATGAAGAATGAGGCACTGTGATAAGTGATGTAGATACCTGATTGATACATTATTATATTTGACCTTCATTATTTTCCGGTTGGGTCCATTTCATAGAGGCAAAAACAAAGATGACACAGGTTAGAATATATGCTCCGAGCCATACAACAGCCTGACTACACAGGCCATGTGGTTGATTACCAGGAGGCTGCCTTCATACCAACTCTCACACCCTTGGAGCCCTCATTCACTTTCATGCTTTAAGCAATCACCGTTGGTGGGTGACACCAAAATCGTAATCTCTAGTCCTCCCTCTTTGGTTATCACATCATTCCCTCAAATTAAACCTCTCTAAAATGAAGCCCTTCCTCCACTAATTTCTCTTGTGGACAAATTGTGTCAAGGGTATCAGGCTCAAATCCTCTGAGCCATTCCTAACGCTGCACACCCTCCCAAGCACAATGAGTATAATAGTTTGTACGACCAGTCCTTTAATTGATTCTCTGCTATGTACTAACAACTTAAATGACTTGGGTCTTATGAAGAATACTCTTATGAAGATTTGTGTAAGTCTAGATGCTAATCTGGACATAAATATCATGAAGGAGATAATAGTTAAGAACTACACGTGAGGTACATGAGTAATCATATATGAAAAAGTGAGATGACAGGATTATAAAATTCTCTGTGGTCTTTTCTCTGTCTGCTAAGGGCTCCACTATTCCAGGGTGGGATTCCAACTTAAAGAAAATAATCAGTTTTATTTGCATATCAAGTCTGTTAATGACCCCGCATTAGAATCACTGGTAGAATAAACTCTTTTGCATTGAGTAGCAATGAGTGGCTGGAGGTTAGGTTATTCATTACTGCTTAGGCCTGGCTAGAACTACCCTCAGTCTCAGGAAAGTTTGAGACAAAAATCTTTACATTGTGCCTGCCTCGTTTAAGGTTTAAATGCTGGAGTTTCAAGCTTTGTGATAATTCAGTAATGAAGAATTTTAGAACTGAAAACCCCCTTGTATCACAAACACACTGATATCTATAAAATAACCATTTATCTCTCAAATGGGGACAATGTCATCAAGAAGAGGCTAGTGGCAGTAACACCATGTTGCATTAGCTGAGTACTTACATTCACAAACAACAGCTATTTATTATCACCATGAGATGGGAATAGTCTAGGCATGGCGGGTGCAGAAGTAAACAAAGTATTCAGAGGCACATCCCTGGGGGTGGAAGGGTAGGGGTTGCAGAGTGATTTCATGTCCTTGATGGAGTTTGAAACTCAAATTAAAATTGTCAGGGAGGGTGGGAGGGAGACGCAAAAGGGAGGGGATATGGGGATATATGTATACATATAGCTGATTCACTCTGTTATACAGCAGCAGCTAACACAACAATGTAAAGCAATTATACTCCAATAAAGATGTTAAAAAACTAATAATATTAAAAAATAAAATAAAATTGTCCAGGGCAACTGTTGTCTCTCTTATCCATTCAGAAGTCATAGAATCATCCAAGTGATCACTTGGACTCTGCTAAACAAAGGAGGTCACGAACCTACTGACCATGATAAAAGGCTCTGTCTAGAAATTTATGCTTTCTTTTCCTGAAATAATGATTAAATAGCTTCGAATACAGGCAAGCATAAGATCTATTGAGATAAGACTAAGTAGAGCCATCCAACATTCAAATCCCTCAGAGATTCTAGTTGGTTTTAACATGCCTCAATTTTAGGAAAAAACAAAACAAAACAAAACCATTCATTTAACCAGGCATTCATTTAAATAAGACGGATGCCAGGCAAGCCTGGAGGCTCTGTATTGTTTCAAATCATTTCCATTCATTTCAAGTAAAACCATGAGGTACTCATGTCTGTAGACTACTAAACCCTACTGCAAAGCCTCTACTATCAGGACAACTTCATTCATATTCCTCACCTTGGAAGCTATTCCATACTTTATTTTCCTTTTCAAACAATAGAAATAATTACACACTAAATGAAAGTTACAGGACAAAAATGACATATGCCCTTTTACTCACCAATGAAAATTTTAAAAGACTGACATTCTGTTACATTGGCTTCAGATATTTTTAGGTAGATAAAATATTGATCCAGTTGAAGTCTCCCTCAGAGCTCCTTTCAATACACCAACACTTGGCTTGTGATGTTCTCAGCCCTGAACACGATTTCTTTGTTCTTCACTTGGCCAACTCCTACTCATCTTTCAAATTTTAACTTAAGAGCTCAAACCAGGTCTAGAAGTCCAAGTTATACAATTAGTTATACAATTTCAAAACATGCTATACTCTTCAGAAGCACTTGGTGCAATTTTAAGCAAGTAGTTTTAGTGGAATGGTTTGGTTTAATGCCTTTCTTTCCTAAGCAATTCTGAGCTGTGTCTTCGTCTGTCTTTTCCACTCTGCCCAGCACAAGGCTTGCCAAGCAGTAGAAACTCAGCAAATATTTGTTGAGTCAATGGAAGAAACAATTTGTGTGTGTGTGTGTGTGTGTGTGTGTGTGTGTGTGTTACGTGGGCCTCTCACTGTTGTGGCCTCTCCTGTTGTGGAGCACAGGCTCCGGACGCACAGGCTCAGTGGCCATGGCTCATGGGCCCAGCCACTGCGCGGCATGTGGGATCTTCCTGGACCGGGGCATGAACCCATGTCCCCTGCATCGGCCGGCGGACTCTCAACCACTGCGCCACCAGGGAAGCCCCAACAATGCATTTTTCTAAATCAAAACAAGATAAAAATGAACTAATGTGTCAAATTCTATCCAGAGTGTGTTTTGTTCTATGGCATTTCTGGTCCATAGCCTTTTGTTTTTTTTCTTTCTTGCTATGGTATAGTTGTTGTTACAAGAATAATATGATTTCTCTTGACAGTATTGCTTGTCTGCCTTTTACTATCTCAATACAGACATTCGAATCTGTGTTCACTCAGTTTAAAAACCCAGATATGTGAGAGAAAGACAGATTGCCATGGATGGGGCTCTTTTCTAGATATACAAGATTTTAAGACACATTTTTACAAGTTCACTCTCCGCTTTTTCAAGGGAAACTTTCTGATCTCTAATCCATTCTATAGGGATAGTAGAAAAACTCAATCCCAAGCCCTATGGAATATTACTTGTTTGACTACAGCGTTAGGAAAAAAAAAAAATTCTCATTAAGAGATTCAGAATTTAGGCAGCTGAGTAAGTTAACAATTAGGTCAGTGGTTCTCAAATTTCATGTGTATCAGAATCCCCTGGAGGGCCTGTTAAAATACAAATTGCTGGACCCTACATTCAGAGTTTTTATTTCAGCATACCTGTGGGGTCCAAGAATTTGCATTTCTAGTAAGTTGTCAGGGCATGGTAATGTTGGTGGTCCCTTTATATACTTTGAAGACAACTGCATTAGATAGTTCACAAGGTAGATACAGTGAGAACAAATAAATTGTATACTAGGGATCTACATTCTCAAAGAAAATGCCTTTGCAAAATGTCAGGGATGACTGTTTTTGATGAACTTCTCAGAGTGATGGACAGAATTCTGGCCATGCTCCACTGATGATTTAGGAAAATGTGTATCTCCTGTGCATCCCAGGAGAGTAGCTTTTAGTTATTAGACATTGCTTTGGAAAGTTCTTCTGCCATTTAACAGCACTTTGAACTAGGACAAAATTTGTTTCCCTTTCTGTGCCTCGGTTTTTGAGGTATAACATGAGGAGAAAAATTTATCTACCATACTGCATGATTATTATTAATCATGCAGTATGGTAGATAAATTTTTCTCCCCATTATAAATGTATATTATTTATAAATTATATATAATATTTATAAATATAAATATTCAAGACAATAATATGATAGAGACCTTAGCATACTGCATGGTGTATAGTAAGTGAAAACAAATCTTAGTTCCCTTCTCTTACTGAAGATTCATATTGTATAATCTTTAGGATATGTATTTCAGCTTTTCTTTTGGATACACTTAATAGAACAATATTCCAAGAATGGTTCTGCAGACTGGTCATCAATTTGATCAGTCAAGAAAAGAGAGGCTTGAAGACCATGAGGCTAGCCCCACTGAATCACGTAAACATAAGATGAAATTGTTTTTCAGAGGCAGGATGAGGCAGAAGGGAGAACTCCACTCTTGGGTTTAGATGTCAACATCATCTCAAGAGCAAAAAGGGCAATTAAACCAAGTAATGTCTCTTGAGAGCAGCAAAAAGGTTGCTTCTGTGGCTAGTAATACAAGCAGGTTAAATATTGATGCCAATATTCCCAGCTGTACTCTCCATCATCAAAAAGGAGATAACTGTAACTTTGGAGAATTAAGTGGTACTGAAGAACACTCTCTCTGTCTTCTAGAGGAACATATCTGGCCAGATGGATTCTGGGTTGCCTGGCCACCTTCTCTGTAAAGAGAATTTCTCTGTTTAATTTTGGAGTCTCTTCATTAGGACTCGCTTTGCCACTGAACTAAGAATAATTTTTTTTCCTGTAGTCAAGAATCCTTGGTACAGGAAAGCAATTCTTGAGAAAATATTTATATCAATTATTGAACTTATACTGCCCTCAAGAAGAAAATCCTCATGAAAAGTTAAAAAAACAAAAAAACAAGATACATTCACTGCAAAGTTATAATAAGGTAGGATCTGATTACATTTTGAATTTTTAAAAATAATTAATATAAAATCTACATTTAAAATTTCTTTGATACTATCCTAGGCAGCCCTTTTCTTTTTGGAATATTTTAGTTATTTCTCAATTGCCATGTCACATTGCAATGAAGCCAGGACCTTACATTAGCTTCACAAGAAAACCTACCTCTGGCTTGAAAAGTGCTTCAATTAAATTAGAAAAGAAATGAAAATCTTTAAGTTGATCAAAACTAAAAGAGGTAATAGAAGATAATGAAAGATGCTTAATAAGGATTTAAGGCTTATGTTATGGTCGGGGGTGGGGATGGAATATGCCTGTGATTCTACAAACTTGAGTTCAAACCCCAGTTCCCAGTTTATTAGCTCTGTAACTAGAATGGGTGCTTGAGTGTGAGTCAACTTACTCATCATCACAGTGATTTAGAGAAAACTTCAAATAAAATGACTTGTACATAGTATATGATCCATACTTTCCCACTTTTTCCTAGTGTTCTCAAAACTCTGGGAGGACTAAGCTCACTTGTGAGATAAAATGATGAGAAAAAAATGCTCAGTGTTTCACCACACTTTCTCTGCAAAGGTGTTCAGATCAAATTTTTTCTATTTACACTAAATATAAGGTAATTTTTCAAACTCCCATTGAGATGAACATAAAATTGCATTTTTCCCATTTCTTTGGCAGTATCTTTCTAGTATCACTACTTCCCTGAAAATAACTGTCGTTCAGGAAAAACAAAACAAAAATAATATTTAAAAGCAGTTAGAGACAGAAAGAAAGAAGTTTAAAAAAAAAGGAAAGTGAAAAAGTCAGTAATTATATCGGAGAGTGATCTGAAACTTCTTTAATCCTAATGGAGAAAGGTTCAGAGTAAATGAGAAGTTAAAATCTTATCTCTGCATCCTCTAGAGTGTGAGAACTTGCACATAAATTCCCAAACAATATTCAATAGGAAAGAATAAAGGTAAATTATATTTTTCTTCCATTTAGAGATTTAGACTGGTTCATTTCTGGACTTCTGTTCAAGCTCACATGACAAGATTTTTTTTTTTTTCTTTTTTGGAAGCTCAATTCATCAGCCATCTTGATAGTCTTTTTTCTTTTTTTTTTATTTTTAATATTTGATAGTGGAGATTTAGATGAATAGGAGAAAAATGGGACTGTCTTATCATTTATTACTGTACAAATCAGTCATTTTACTTATGCCCTAGATGACTTCCCCAACAATAATATCTCATAATGCAATCCTACAAGCCTATCCAATCACTTTAATGAACTTCCACCAAGTCAGAAAAATAAAATGCCCTTTATGACTAATTTAATGGCCAGAGATAAAGGTGTCTGGATTTCTCTCCTAAACTGCCTGGTCTAGCAGTTAAAGTCAGCTTCCACCCCCTTCATTTAATGAGAAAAAAACTGAATTAAACTTGAGAGCCTTGAGCCATTATAATGGTTAAATCGTATTTCTCTATTTTTTTATGCCATGCATCTATATTTCTGCCATATAATAGCAAGGGAACTCAGGAAAGGGACAGCTAATAAATGAAGGAATATTGTGAGATAATAATTACTATTCTCTTTAAAGGTCATCTATAGATGAAGAAGTATAATGCTCTGTTAATATTGCTTGTCACTATGACTGGGCATCATTTCCTTATAGAAATGTAACCCCAGATATCACTTTTTCTTTCTCTCACACACACAGAAAAGCAGATTAACGTCTGACAATGTGTTAATCTTGAGAAATGCCTTGCCTTGTAGTGGATTTTTTAAAAGGAAAAAAATATTCTGAAGGAGGAAAAATGTTCTCTTTCAAGATGCCAAAATTTATCTCACTTCTGTTTTTTCGGTTTTCTCTGGTTGTACAATCTATGAAAAATCTTTGCCATAAAACAGGGTTGAAATATTATCTTGCCTTTGCCTTTAGAATAAACGAGAGTCAAACTGATACATTAAATTTCTCAATTTAATAATAAGAGTATGAAGAGGATTTAATAATGAACAGTATGATTAAATATTCTACAAAATATTTTTCTTTTCTGAATATTCATATATTGCTATTTATATTATTTAATATAGCATACTAATACATTTATATTTATACATTAATAAGTAGTATAATTTATACCAAATGTGGTTTTTATTATTATTAAACATTATATTATTTTTATTTCCCTCAGTACTGGTTACTTATATTATTTTTATTATGTAAAATAATGCTCCATGAACATTCTGGTAGATAGACTTTTATGGATATCAATAATTATATCTTCTTATGATTGTACTTTGACTATTATAGTCTGGCTCAGAGTAGATACCCAATAAATACAATACAGTATATAGTCGTATTGAATTGTGGAAATAATACATATTCTTGAGACAACAGTCAAAGAACTACCTGTGACATACTTGGTGCAAAGACCACAGATACTTCAAAGAACTATAAATCCTTACAGAGAATGCTTATGCACACTTGAAATTTCATAACGAGTTGGTTTCTTTGATGTGCTTAATCTTCTATGTTTTGGCCACTGATTTCCTGGTATATTCAATTTACTTCTTGGTATTCATCTCTATGTCCCTCATTCACATCTGCCTTCTAAAGAATCACACCTTGCTTGAGAAACTTCTTTCCTCCCTTTACCCATTTTAACCTTTTGAATGCAATTGTCTATTTTCATCAGAGATGGATTCTATGCTTTATTAGCCAGTAAATATGTATTTAATTAAGATGTTACTATGTGACCAGCCCTGTGATGTACACTATGAGAAAATACTAAATTAGCATAGTTCTGTGTGAGTTGAAGATATGGTGGTTTCTATTATTAAAAAACTGCCACTGTGTTAGGCAAACAGGAAGAGTTCAGGTTAAGAGACCGGACAATGAAGTATAGGTGAAACTAATTGGGAAAATTTCACTGAAGGACTGGGACTTGATATAAGTTCTGAAAGATAAGTGAAATTTGAAGGAAGAAAGGGAGGACCATGTTTGGTCAAAGAAAAACATAAGGAAATCCATCAAAAAAAGACCATCTTCAGAGATTTAAGATACTCTGTTAGGGAGGAGCAGGTCATTTGATGAAATATATTCCAATGACTCTAATACGCTAAGGTAGGGTTTCTCCAAAGTTTCTATTTCATGGAACACATAGGAGATAGTTTTTGTACAGCACAGTGGGTAAAGATGAGGATATAAATGGTGGGAGGTGATCATCCTGCAGGTCCCAGCTGCTCAGGCTCAGCCTGCCTGCTCTAAGGACAGCAGGGATGAATACTCTCAGCAAATCTGAAACCTCACATCAGGGAAAGCCTGTGTGAAAGCTCAGGATATGCTAAACAATCTAAGGGTGCCACTAACTTGTGTGTTTCTGTTTTCAAGGGACAAACTTTAATAAAACAGAGAATCTGGGGAAATAAAATTGTAGCCCCAAAGGATGTCTTTGATAGCTGAGCAGAGGAGATTGGCGGGGGTGGGGGTGGGGGGGGGCTGTCAGTTTAGATTTTAGCAATATTCAAATCAAACATTGGTCTTGTTAATTTAGGAGAGAGGCCTCTTTTAAGACCCATAGCTTGTCTATATATAACTTGTCATATAGTCAAATGGCTTTCTGTGTAGGTGGCCAATGATATAGACATGAATAAATTGAGTAATTGGTTAAATTGAGCTAAAAATTTGGAAGTAAAATATGTGATCATGTCAGGGTCATGAAAGACCACCAAAGCTTAATCAATAGAATAATGTCTATTTTTCCATTGTATCAAATCTAGCAAATTCTTGAGTTTGTGTCAATCCCAAGGAGAGTTCCATAGTAAAGTTGAATGGAAATATGTAGAATCTCATCCTAACCCCTCATTTTAAATATGTGGAAAAAGAGAACCAGTGAAATGAGGTGATCTATTCAAAGTACCTTTTAGTGAAATGAATGTTCAAGACAAGGCTAGAACCCAAGTTTCTTTCTCACAGCCCACAAGACTTCTGACCGGATACTATACTGACTCTGGCAATTTTGTGTGAATATTAGAATATAATCTAGTTAGATCCCAAGAGTTTTGCCAAGTCACATTCCAAAGGTTCAGCTGAAACCAGTGCCATTGCACTCCTCTATCTTTATCAGGTACTATAAGAATGAATGCAAAATGTATCAGTTTGCTATCACTGTGTAACAAACCAACCCAATATTAATAGATAAAACAACAACTTATTTTTAGCTCATGATTTTGTGAGTTAACAACTTGCGTGGGGTTCAGGTAGGTGGCTCTCCCAATCCCAGCTGTACTCATTCATGTATCTATGATCTGGTATAGGGTCAGCTGGAGGCTGGTTGGTCTAAGATGTCTTTAACTCAGATGGCTCATCTCTGTTCCACATGGTCTTTTGTCCTTCACCAGCCTAGACAGGATTTGATAACATGGTGACTGGGCATAATTCAAAGAGAAAGAGAAGAGCATTCAAAGACCTCTCATGGCCTATACACATAATTAGGATAATATGATTTTCACCACATTTTATTGACCAAAGCAAGTCATAAGCTTGGCCCATATTCAAAGGAGGGATAATAGATTCCATACCTTGATGAGAGGAGTTGCAGGTCAGATATTAAGAACATGAATTGAGGAAGGGGAAAACCAGGGCCTTTTTGCAAACAATCTACCGCAGAGAGAAGGAGAGAAGGGACTTTCTTCAATAGTCTTTCTGCATTTACAACATAAGAAATAACTGGATTGGAAAGTTGAAGTCAGTGCTTTTAGTTTATAGCAACTTAAGTCTTCTGACAATAGGTTATACGTCCTTAAATGTACACTCTGGGAGGGAGGGAGAGGGAAGAAAATCATTTTTGACAAAAGAATTTAGCAGTATTAGTGACTGTGAATGGAAATCGAAATTAACAAATTGAGGCATTATTAAGGGAAGTAAAAATATCTGAGACGTCTTCCTACATCTTTGCAGAACGCTTTTCAGTCTCCTTTGCTGGTTTCTCCTCCTCCACCAGCCCTACAAATAAATGTTGGGCTGCCACAGAATTCTGTCCTTGGAATTTTTCCCCTTTCTCTCTATATTTTCAAACTAGATGACATCAGTCCTGTCACCTTAAATATCACAAATACCCTGATGGCTGTCAGATTTAATTTGCCAACCCAGAGCTTTACTCTAAAACCAGATTTATAAGTGACTGCCTTCTCCACATTTCCATTACTAACTCAAACTTACCATGCTCTAAACTAATCTGTAAAATTGATTCTTTGTACATAAATAAATAAATGATAAAATAAAAAATTTTCAAGCTTTTTTCATCCAGATTAATCACCCAATGCTCAGGTAAAACCTATTTCCTAAATTCTTCATATTTGTCCATCAAAATTTTTAGTGTCTATTTACTTCTAAAATACACCTCAAATCTGACCACAGTTTACTAATACCCTGCTTAGTCCAATGACCATTTTCCATTACCTCCCACAAGTCTCCTACTTTTTCCCTGATTCTTACAGGCTATCCCCCAAGAGCAGCCAGAATAACCTCTTAAGAAAATTTAGCAGACCATGTCACTGCCTTGCCTAAACCTCACCAGTAGTACCTCATTTTATTTAGATTAAAATTTTTTAAACCCCTTACTTACTACAGCCTAAATGGTTTGATCTAACCTGGACCCTGTCTACATCTTCAACTTCATATCTACTGTCCCTTATGATGCTGCCTCCAGACCCTTACACTTGCTGCTCCTTCCACTGAAAATTCTCTCTGTCCACATTTCTGCATGACTGCCTTCTCATCATTTTGGTCCCAACTCAGATGGAACCTCAGAGAGATCAAACCTAACCACACTAAGCAGAACCCTCCCACCAGCCAATTACTCTACCATATTACATTCTTATATTTTTCCTTTTAGCAGTGAAAATAACTGAAATCTTTATTTTCTTGAATTGTATTATCTATTTTTCTCCCCTAGAATATAACCTCATGATGACAGAAATTCTATTTTGTTCACCACTGTTCTCATAGGAGATGCCTGATAAACATTCGTTAGCCTCTAGTATTTTATAAAAATCTACTTACTCAAATACACAGGGCGAACGCTCTCGAATGCCCCTCTCCCCACACCACCCTGCCCCACATTGACTCAATGGGAATTTAATAATCCAAGGCTAATTCTTTTTGTTTTTGTTTTGTTTTGTCGAACACTTTAAGAAATGCTGGCTCTCAAGGCTCCATTTCCTTGGGCTCTGAGTAACTTAAGGATAAACTTGAAGAATTTATGCCTAATCATTTATGCTTAGTGCTTAATTCAAACTACATTTATTTATTCCTAATTCCCAGTACAAAGACTTTCCTGAAACATCTGCTAAACTACTTTAGTGATTATCAAGTCTCATAATAAAAGAAGTAAATCTAGATGTGGAGAAAATATTAAATTTAAAGGTAGTGTCTTAAATTGTCAAAATTATCTGCTCTGAACTTTGTTATTGTTGCTGTTGTTTTCAAACCAAGGCAGAAATTAAATCTTTTCACATTTCTTGGAATCACCAATCCTCCCTCCCTCCACTCAGTCCTTTAAAAATAACTATACGTGTTATAAAGACATGGGTTACCAACTCAACAACAAAAAAAACAAACAACACAATTGAAAAATGGGCAGAAGACCTAAACAGACATTTCTCCAAAGAAGACATACAGATGGCCAATAGACTTTGAAAAGATGCTCAACATCACTAATTCTTAGAGAAATGCAAATCAAAACTACAGTGAAGTACCACCTCACACTGATCACAATGGCCATCATTTAAAACTCTATAAATAATAAATGCTGGAGAGGATGTGGAGAAAAGGGAAATCTCCTACACTGTTGGTGGGAATGCAAGTTGGTACAGCCACTCTGAAAAACAGTATGGAGGCTCCTCAAAAAACTAAAAATAAAATTACCATATGATCCAGCAATCCCACTCCTGGGGATATATCCGGACCAAACTATAATTCAAAAAGATACATGCACCCCTATGTTCATAGAAGCACTATTCACAATAGCCAAGACATGGAAACAACCTAAATGTCCATCAACAAATGAATGGATAAAGAAGATGTGGTACATATATACAATGGAATACTACTCAGCTATAAAAAAGAATGAAATAACACAATTTGTAGCAATGTGGATGGAACTAGAGATTATCATACTAAGTGAAGTAAGTCAGAAAGACTTACTTGCCAAGTGGGTGGGGGAGGGATGGAGTGGGAGTTTGGTGTTAGCCAATGCAAACTATTATATATAGGATGGATAAACAAGGTCCTACTGTATAGCACAGGGAACTATATTCAATATCCTGAGATAAACCATAATGGAAAAGAATATTTTAAAAATGTATATATGTGTATAACTGAATCACTTTGCTGTATAGCAGAAATTAACACAACATTGTAAATCAACTATACTTCAATTTTTAAAAAAGACATAGGTTATGAGTAAATATGCAGATATTTGGCAGAATGATTAGACAAATATATATGTCCAAGTTAAATGCTCTTCTAAATTCATGTTATTTTGGTTTTATGAACATCTTGTTTAAAATAACATTACTGTTAATTTTTTCAGTACCCTGGCAGCAAAACTGAATGTTCAGGAAACCAAAGGGAAGGAACAAAAGTAAATAATCCAATGTGATGTCTTTTTTTAAACTCAAAATTGCCGAAATCCCACACAGCAGCTTCCCTTTGAACTTAATTCCATAGATTATAAATTTTTCAAATGGCAATTAACTTCAGCAAAATATTTTCATCTACCTTAAATGTCTTGGACACTTTTTCTGAATATAAAATAAACCACTACAGGTATTAGCTAATTGCTTCCTTGTTCAGTGTGGTATGAAAAATTTAACACCCAAAATATTTTCTCCTCTATAAATTACTGAATAGAATAGTTCAGAGAGTGCTGTTATTTTTGTTTATTTGAAAACTGTTTGTTTTTTCATGTAAACAGTTAAAGAAAATAGTAGGTTTACAGTTGAGAGTGCCCAAATCTAAGTTTAAATACTTGTTATACATGTAAAGACATGAAATGGGGGGATGCTTTCTGTCTTGTGATTCTTTTTAGACTGTGAGATTTACTGCAAAAATCTATAAAATAGCTTATATTTCCTCAAGCTTTGCTTTCATTATATATGTAATATCACTACATTTTTCCGCCTTTTAGCTACAAAACCAATGCTACACTTCTCTGACAGAAGTAAAAAGAAATCTAGTAATATTGATCTTAGCTTCTGGGTTCCCAAGATTAGCACATTTCAGAGAGCTAGCCAAATCTACTTTGTCAATAAGAAGTGAATGTCCTTACCACCATGGTGAGCATATTAAAAAGGGCAATTCTGGAGAAAACATGACTGTAAAAATTTAGCATAATCTTAAAAATGATACCAAAACAATTCTGAAAGAGAAAACAGGAAAGAGGCAACTATATATATATATATATATATATATATATATATATATATATATATATAGTTGTAACATGGCCATGTTACAGAAAATGTATTTACCCTACATCCTTAAACAAATAGAAAACTGGACAAAAAATACTCATCAACTGCTCTCAGACATTGGACAATGGGCATAAGTGACTATGATACCTGGGAGAAGAAAAATGAGTTCTACAATTGTTTCAGGTTATTGTATGGCCTGAAGGCAGTTTCCAGGCTGTAATGCAGAGAGACAGAGCCCAAACAAAACCCAGAAGTCTCTCTGTATAGAAGAGACAGAGCTGAGTGTTTATGGTTGCTGCTGGAACTAGAATGAACAGGCAGTGTACCAGAAAAGAGAGAACTTCCCAGAGAACTTTAGAGCTATACAGAGAGTCTCCACAAGTCTTCAGCTGAGTACTGATCTGCACATATGTGAGATGAAACCAGCTGAGGCTAGGAAATGAACCACTGGAAAGAAATAGGCAGAACAATTTTCAGAGTTCATTGTGTAAATAATTGTTACTTCTCCCAAGCCAGAGGGCAAAGGGTTACTATCACAGGTGGCATCAGGTAGAGTCCTCAGAAGGTAGTGCCTTATTTTTGGAGTTCACAATTAGTCTTAGACTGAAAACTAGTCTGGACCTACCCTAAAAGAACTTTAAAGTCTCAGAAAGATCAAATCGAGCTCAAGTAACTTAATTTCTGCCAGAACAGAAGTCAAATACTATTGAAAAGAAAAAACACAATTCAAACGTTCAACAATGGAAAATTCAGTGTCTAGTATCGAGTGAAAAAATTGGGATGCATACAGAAAAGCAGGTTATTATAACCCATACCAGGAGAAATATGAGTCAATAGACACAGAGACAGAGAAAATGAAATTAGATAAGGATGCTCAAACTGCTTCTATAAATGTGCTCCATATGAAGATAGTGAGAAACAGAAGTATGATGAGAGAAATGGGAAATACTTTTAAAAGACCCACTTGCAACATCTAGAGACAAAAAATACAATATATGAAATGAAAAATATAATGGATGAGATTAACAACAGATTAGATACGGCAAAAGAGAAAAATCAGTATATACTTGAAGACACTGCAATAGAAACCTTTTCCAAAATAAAACATGGGGAGAAAATAGACTAAAAGAGCATCAGTGACCTAATGGACAATATCAAGCTTTCCAACATACACGCAATTGGAGTGTCAGAAAGAGAAGAGAGGAAAGACATTAAAAAAAAAAAAACAACTGAAAAAATAGAAACCAAATATTTTGAAGAACATCAACAAAACCTAAATAGAAACCATGAAGAAGACCATGCCAAGGAAGAGCAAAATCAAATTGTTGAAAACTAGTGATAAAGAGGAAAACTTAAAGGCATTTAGAAATAAAAGCCAGGGAAAATAAAGCAATGTTTTTAAAAAACCACAGATCTTGAGTATTTATCAGAAGATTTGGAATAGTGACCATGGTTGCCTTTTGATTTACAAAGAAATAAATAAAAATTCTTGAAACAAATGAAGGGTAGCAGATTATGCCACGCTAAAATATGCCACTTCATCATAAGGGTTATTTTGAGCTAAAGGCAGCTGAGAAGAAGCAAGTACAGGGCAAGGTCTCTGTCCCCTCCTATTTGCCTAAAAGCAGAACATAAATTTACATGGTATCCCTCCTCCCCACTCTACCAGGAAGAACAATGGTTAATCTTTGGAGACAACTTTAGATCCTATTAGCCTGGAGAAATCACCAAAGCAATCTACATAACAAACTACTAACTAGTCTTTATCTCTGTCTTTGGAAGCCCTAAATTGCTTTCCTTTGTCCTGTCATTCTCCACAAATTTATTTTTCTTTGTTAAAGGTGCTATATAAGCCAGAATTCTAAGCCACCACGTTGAGTTACTCACTTTTCCCTGGATGTCTCCCATGTATACACGAGGTATACATATTAATAAACTTGCCTGTTTCTCTCATATCAATCTTTCTTTTATTACAGGAATCTCAGCCAAGAACTTGGAAGGGCAAAGGGAAAATTGTTTTTCCTTACCTTACATATATTTGGCACGGTTGAGGGATATTATAGAGAAGAGAGAGAAAACATATTTGGGGAGTGATGAGTGGGATTAGGAGAAGGTAAAAACTGTAGCACATGGTTTTAATTTTCTAGTTCCCAATACTGTAGCATAGCTATAGGATTTTAGAGGTCAGAAATTCCACAAAGGTTATCTAGTCCTATGTCCTTGATTTATAGAGAAAGGTGATAACAGAGAAGGGAGTGACTAAAATTCAACAGCTAGAAAATCATAAAGTGGGAGCTCAGTTCCTTTTTTTTGTGGTATGCCGGCCTCTCACTGTTGTGGCCTCTCCTGTTGCGGAGCACAGGCTCCCTATGCACAGGCTCAATGGCCATGGCTCACTGGCCCAGCTGCTCCGTGGCATGTGGGATCTTCCCGGACCGGGGCACGAACCCGTGTCCCCTGCATCGGCAGGCGGACTCTCAACAACTGCACCACCACGGAAGCCCGAGCTCAGTTGCTTTTGAACACAATTTTTCTTTACATGGTTTCCTACTTTACAAGAATCATATGAATGTTATCAATTGAATATTTGTACCAATAAAAAACCTTGATCTTGCCTCACACACACCCCCAAATTAGTTAAGATGAACCAGACTATTGCAGGGCCCAGTGCTGAGGCCAGGTAAGGATCACGGGATTGCAGATATATATACAAAGTGTAGCCAATATTTGATTCATGAATCACTCTGTTTATTGCACATAATTAGCACACAACACAGGTTAGTTTAAGTAGTGAAAATAGAAAAAGGGGTAACAAACCACTTCAAGGAGTGGGAAGGAGGCACTGAATGGCGCTGAATGGTGGTCTCCCGTCCAGCAATGGTTCTCTCAACAACTATGAGTGGGAAGTCAGTTACCTTCTGCTCCAACAGAGCCTCAGGCAGCATCCATCTGAAACAGCTCTCAGCAGCCTGGAGTTGGGTCGGGTCCTCCAGTGAAGAGGCTTTGAGTCGCTGGGCTCAGTGGTCTCATTTTAAGGAATCTGCCAGTAGGGTGTAAGGGTTTTGCCCAGGGGATCTTGTTGTTCCTTCTGTTCCAGTGAAGTCTTCCTGTGGACATTACCAAACAAATTCCTTATCTAAAGTAACACTTATTTTATCACACTAAAACACTTGTAGTCCTGTACCTGATGTTTGAAAACAACTAGTATGGAAGTTCACACTGGCTGCTGTGACTCCATCTTGAAGTACTAAACATAGCTTAAGTTCTTTGAGTTTCACACCCTATGAGTAGGAACCATAACACAAAAGAAATCACATCATAACACCGATACCTAAATATGAAAAGTAAAACAATAACACGTCCAGGAAAAAAAATAGTAGAATATCATTGTGGCCTTGGGATAGGCAAGGATTTCTTGAACAGAACATAACAACCACTATTAAAGAGTTGATAAATTGGCTTTAGTGAAAATAATTTCTATTAATCAAAAGACACTACTAACATCATGAAAAATACAAGCCACATACTTAAAAGACTATGCTTGGAACACATTTCTGATAAAGGACCTGTAATCAGAACACATACTGAATTCTACAAATTAATTTTTTTTAAAACTGGGAAAGAGACTGGAGAAGGCACTTCATAAAAGAGAGGGTATCCATGTGCTTAATATGTACTTATTAACCACATGGCTAATGAAAAGGTGCTTGGCATAGTTACTCATCAAGGAAGGACAAATAAAAGCCATGATGAGAAACATCTACACAACTATCAGAATGTCTAAAATTGAAAGGATTCCCAAGGATCTGGAACACCTGGAACTTTCCTCCCTTTCTTATTGGAGTGTAAATTGGTACAAAATTTTGGAAAACTGTTTGTAGTACCCACTAAAGCTAATTGTGTATATAATTAAGGACCTAGCAATTTTACTTCTGCTGATATAATCAAAAGAAATTAAAATATATTAAAAAAATATTTATAGCAGTGTTAATCATAACAGCCCAGTCTGGCAACAACCCAAATGTTGTCACCTCTAGAATAGATATATGACTATCGAACAGTCCGAATATTATACATCAATGAAAAGGAACTCATTCCTGCTACACAGCACAATGAATAAATCTCACAGACATAATGCGGAACAACAACAAAAATCCAGAGTGCATGCTTTTGCACAGCTATAGTGAACAGCAATCCAGAATGACTTATGCAAATTAAATCTCCATATATCATAGGACCCAGCAATTCTGCCCGATGATCTCTCCCACTAAAATTCTCACAGGTGCATAAAGAAGTAAGTATGAGGATATTCACTGCAACATCACATGTGGTGGCAAGGAAGAGGAGGCACCTGGTTTCCTCTAGGAAAATGGTAGGTAAAATACAGTGCATGACTATGCAGTCACAAAGTACAATAGATCAGAGTACACACAGCAAAATGAACAAATGTTAAAAACATAATGCTGAACTTAAAAAACAAGAAGCAAAATGAGATCAATTAACACAATTCCTTTCTGTAAATTATATGCAATACAACAATAATGCATTTTGTCAGGGCACATACAAATAAAATATCTAGTAAACATAAAAGAATGTTTGAGGGGAGAGGAACAGGACTGATGTAAGGTGTTAAATATGAATAATTGGGAAAAGAAAACAAGAAACGGACTTTGTATGGACAACTGATCACTTTGGGTCTTGAGCTGAGATGTGTGGCTAATTCAATGCTCTCCACCTGATGTTCACAAAAGAAGGAAAAAAGGGGGAAAAAAATCCCCACTAATGCAGAGGGTAAGATCACAGGAGTGAAAAGTGTAACAGCCTTACGAACATCAAATGCACAAGGCAATGTGTTTTGTTTCATTTTTTAACATCCCTTTGCAAATAGGCTCCAAGATACAGCAGTGAAAAATGAATGAGGCACTGTGAATAAAATGCCATGTTATAAAGATAAAGCTTTATTTTACTCCTACTTTGATCTCTGGGGCAGGGTCACAATGTGAAGAGAAACATGATTCTGTCACTTGTCCAGAGCAAGCCTATATAAAATTCCCCCATTTAGAACTGGAAGGGAACTCAGGTGTCATTTAGCTCAATCATCTGAATTTAAAACCACAGAAACAGGGGGCCACAGTTCTTAAATGACTTGCCTAAGATATACTGTAGATGAGTAGGGTAATTGCACCTAGAACCCCATTTTCTACCCCTAGTCCATGAGGTTCCTTTATTTGTTCCTACTGAGATCATTGCCCACTTGAGGAGTATATCAGACTTAGGGGAGAATCATGGAGACCAAATATTCAGAGATCCATATAAAATTACATCTCAACTAACCTGAAGACTTTTAGAATGAGTTTTTGCAGGTGATTGATTTTCAGTTGCTTTTATTGAAAACACATTCAGTTTCAACACTCAAAAGTGAGACTGTTTCTTAAAAAGACTAATACTTGTTTTTGGCCTGGGTAAATAATTGGAAGAAAAAATGCAATTGCACTCACTTGAATGAAATGGTTCTCATTTGGAACCCCAAGTTATTATTTGTGACCAGAGATGAAAAAGGTACAGAAGATTATGCTTGATCAGTTCTTATCCCAGAGCTGTAACCTGAAAATTGTGCTTTTTGGTGGTTGTCTTATTATATGTCACTTTCTCCTAAAACTTAAATATTAACAATAATGATAATAAGACTAATTCAGTCATTGAGCGTTCTGTTAATTTAGGTCTATATAATGAAGATTTCACAGTTACCATTTACAATCTTTTAACTATAACTAATTGAATGTATATTCATTTCTAGAAAATGTAATTAATGGAAAGAGATGTTGTGTTGCCTCCATTAGTACCTATCCCATCTCTTCCCCAGTGTGTAGCAACCACAGAATTCGCATAGGATTGACCTCATTCCTCCTCCACGGTTGTCTCTGAAGTAAACAGAGCAGCATGATGCTTCTTTTGCCATCTTGACTGGTCCAGGAATGGGCAGCAATATCCAATCAACTCAACCCATTCGGTTCTGAGTGCTCCTCTGACCACAGTGTTGGTCTCTGGTTTGTCAAACCAGATGAAAAAACTACTTTTTATGTTCAAGGCTAAGCTAAAATGGCTTGCTTGTTGTGCAGATGTGTGGCCTAGAACCACCGGTACCGTTGTGCTTCGTGAAACAAACCATACTAAAGATGAGGATACACACAGAAGAAGAGGCAGAGGTGGGAGAATCTCAGAGGAGCAGAACTTGGCCCCCTGATGCAATTATGCCAGAAAGCCACTCTCCTCTGAGGTTTTCTACTTCAGGAGACAATACACTACTTTTATTTTCAAGCTACTTTGAATTGGTTCTGTGGTTATGTGCAAGTGAAAACACCTGAAATGAGACAACTTGTAATTTTACTATTTAGAGAGAATCGCTGTTAGCAACTTGGTCAAGAAATTCAATCTTGTGTGTGTGTGTTTGTGTGTCTGAGTTAAAATATAAAACAAAGTTGGGAATTAATAATACAAACAGTTTTATAGGCTGTTATTTTAATGAAGATGATGTGAATATATTGGCATGTCATTAAATTTCAATCACAGTTCTTTTAATGACTTCACACTACTACACTATATGTTTGTGCCATAATTTATTAAATCAAGACTTTATATTTGGACACTTAGGTTGCTTCCAATTTCTTGCTGTCTAAACAGCAGTACAATGAAGAACTTTGCAGCTATGTTTTCTGTCATATCCAGACTGGTTACTTTTGAATAAATACCAAGAAATGTGACAATTATAGAATCAAATACTATGAAGAGGTGTAAGGATTTTGATTTGCGTTGCCAACTTATCCTCTAAAAATTCAACTTCACCCTCATAAAACATATAACAGTATTTATTTCAATATTTCCTCCATGATACAGTTCTTGGTAGTAAAATAATGATACCAACTTCTTCAAAGGTATGAAAACTATAATTGTACACATTATATATTATAATCAATATTGTTGATATTAACAATATACTAGCTAAGAAAATATCATTATTTGAGTGATTTATTTTGTGTCAGGCTCTTTTAAGGCTTTCTCAGTTTAATCCTCATAATGTTCCTGAGAGTTAGATATTATTAACTTCATTTTAAATAGGAGGACACAGATTTAGAGCACAAATAAGTTTCCTGTGATAGCATAGCTAATAAGTTGTAAAAAAAATCTCAAGTTTACTATTGTTCAACCCAACAATATTTGGAGAGCATTAGAATTTTAAAAATGCCCCACAGAAGTCCAATCTGGATAAAAAGTATGATGACCATAAATTTTGTCATGGTTCATTCCTGATATATTCATATTGTCATAGCATCCCATCCAGATTAACTTTTGTGTAGTAGCATTTTTCAATTTATTGAATTATTTTTAAAATAGCTGCATTAAAATAAACAAGGATGATTACAGTAAACCTTAATTTTGTACTTGCAGCCGCCTAGTAATGTGTGAATCACATGTACGGCAAACATAGTTTTCACTTTAACATATATGGTTAAATATGGAAAGAGACAAGATAACATATCTCTCTTTCCCAAACTCTTTCCTGATAGAATTTAACATTCCTTTCAAGGAAGGCACACTAAGCACTCACTGATAAAGTGTGTTCAGATACAAGCAGTAAGAGTCAGGTGGTGGTGGAAAAAGTATTTGACATCCCTGCTAGGAATTTGGTATACCAGACAGTCATTCTATGGGTCTTGCTTGGACAAGCCAGTGGGGTAAGTGGGCAACATGAGAAATTATAGGTTAGATATACATGGAGTATGTGCTGGAAATACAGGATGACCAGTCCAACTATAGATACCCTTTTTACAGTTGTTCGGTCATGTAGCATTAAACATAAATCAAAGACTATTTTGTTTGACAATGTTTTCTGAGTTTACAGTAAGCTCTTTCAAGACGCAATAAGCTGTTGATAATAGCCATTCTGACAAATGTGAGGTGATACCTCATTGTGGTTTTGGTGTAGCCACTATGGAAAACATTATGAAGCTTCCTCAAAAAATTAAAAATAAGACTACCACACAATCCAGAAATTCCACTTCTTGGTATTTGTCCAAGAAAAACAAACAAAAAAAACGAATTCAAATGTATATATGTACTCCTATGTTCTCTGCAAAATTATTTACAACTGCCAAGATATGGAAACAACCTAAATGTCCATTGATAAATGAATGGATAAAGAAGTGGTATATATAAACAATGGAATACTATTTATCCATAAAAAGAAATGAAATCCTGCCATTTGCAACATGGATGGACCTTGACGGTGTTAAGCTAAGTGAAATAAGTCAGATGAAGGAAGACAAATACCATTTAATCACATTCATATGCAGAATCTAAAAAACAAAACAAATGAGCAAACACAACAGAAACAGACTCAAAGATTCAAAGAACAAGCTGGTGGTCCCCAGAGGGGAGAGGGTGGCTGGTTGGTTGAAATAGCTAAAGGAGATTAAGGGGTACAAACTTCATATTATAAAATAAAACATATTATAAAATAAAATAAAAAAGAAGCAATGAGCTAAAAAAATACTTTTCAAGTGAAAAATTAAAGACTAAATTTCATTCTTTGAGAAATTTGATAATGACTTGCTTAGCTTGCACAAAATGTTCATCAACATTTACTCTCCATCACAGGAAGAACAGTGATTTCATTGACCCCATCTAAACATGAAGACACGAATCTGCAGAAGAAACATCAGCATCTATCTTAAAAGTTAATAGTAATTTTAAGAAAAATGTGCTCAAGGCAACAATTTAAAGTAGGCAGCCTCAGAAGGTGCTACATGTCACCTTGTGATGCTTGGCTTTTCATTTAAATCAAATAAGTCTTTGTTTAAATTCATTTTGCTAATTTTCAATTCCAAGATTTTTTATGCACAGATGAAAAGTGGATCGATTGCTGTTACTAGTTAGCTCCATTAGCAGTAAATTCACTTTGTAAATAGTTCAATTATGTAAATTTTATTTCAGTGTCTCAGATGCTTCAGAAAGAAATCAGTCAATTCTGATAAGAGATTTTTAAATCCAACTTATGAATCCAACATCAAACTTTTAAAAATCCATTCTGTTGAAGGTGAAAGATCTGCCCTTGTTGTTGATGATTTTTAAAATGTAGTTAAAAAGTTTAACATTGAAGATAAAACTATTTTTGTAATATAAACACAAATTCTGCTGAAGCAGTGTCTAGACAAAACGAGTGTTTTAACAAATTTAAGTGTGACCAATTATAGTTTCTACAGAACAACAACTGAAAAAATATCTTCATCCCATACGTACCCTTCTTATGTGCACTTGACACTCCTTATATGAAGTGGCTGGAGTCTATGTCCCCTGCCTTAAATTTGGGCAAACATTTGTTAATGCTCCATTAGAGTATGGCAGGTGTCATTATGTGACTTCCAAATCCTGATGATCAAAATGACGTGCATTCCTGCTTAGCTCTCTCTAGACGCTGCTCTTGTCATCTAGCTGCCGTACAGTAAGGAAATCCAAATAAGCTCATTCAAGAAGACAATTTAATGACATGTAAATTTTCTAAGCAACAGCTCAACTGAGGTCATAGTTGACAGTCAGCTTCACCACTAGATATGTGAATGAAGACTCTTCCAGATAACTCCAACTCCCAGCTGTTGAGTTACCTCAAACTTTCAGGTCTCCTAGCGGAGACCCTGGACATTTTGGAACAGAGACAAGCCATCCCTGCCATGCCCTGTCCTAATTCTTGACATAGAGAATCCATAAGCATAATAATGTTATTGCTTTATGCTGTGAAGTGTTTGGGTGATTTGCTATGCAGTAGCAGCTATCCAATACCTTAGGAAATCTACAAAAAAGAAATGTATTTGGAATTGATTATGATACACATCTAATTCAAGACAGTTTTTGCACAAGCTGTGATATTGTACAAATTTAAGTAGAAGCTATAGTTGTCCAAAATTTATAAATATTTTATGCATAAGCTTTTAGAGTAGATGAAATATAAAATTTTGTGAGGGAGCAGAAATCTCCTGACTGCTCAGCACCACTTTTTAATTGATTTTTTTCCCTTCAGTTAAGAACAGAGGTCTTTAACATGAGATCTACCCTCCTAACAAATTTTTAAGTGCACACATTTTTAAGTTAAGTATTCTTAACTATAGGCACAATGTTCTACAGCAGATCTCTAGAACTTAATCATTTTGCATTACTGAAATTTTACACCCATTGAACAGCAACTGTCCATTCCTTCCTCCCTCCAGCCCCAGGCAACTACTCTTCTACACTCTGCTTCTATGAGTTTGACTAGTTTAGATACCTCAATAAATAGAATCATTTGGTGTTTGTTCCTCTGTGACTGTCTAATTTCATAAGAATAATGTCCTCCAGGTTCACTCATGTTGTCATATTAAGCAGGATTTCCTTCTTTTCTAGAGCTGAATAACATTCCTTATTATTTTTTTATCCATTCATCCATTGATGGACACTTAGGTTGTCTCCAAATCTTAGCTATTGTGAATACTGAATACCACGAATGAACATGGAAGGGCTAATATCTCTTCAAGATATTGATTTAAAATTTTTTGGATATATATTCCAAGGTGGAATTGCTGGATCATATGGTAGTTCTAGTTTTAATTTTCTGGGGGGATTTATTTTTAATTTTTTTTTTTTTTTTTTTTTAGAGAATTCCTTTATTTTTATTATTTATTCATGGCTGTGTTGAGTCTCCGTTTCTGTGCAAGGTCTTGCTCTAGTTGCAGCAAGCGGAGGCCACTCTTCATCGCGGTGCGCGGGCCTCTCCCTATCGTGGCCTTTCTTGTTGCGGAGCACACGCTCCAGACGCGCAGGCTCAGTAGTGGGGGCTCACGGGCCCGGTTGCCCCGCGGCATGTGGGATCTTCCCAGACCAGGGCCCGACCCCGTGTCCCTTGCACTGGCAGGCAGATTCTCAACCACTGCGCCACCTGGGAAGCCCTATTTTTAATTTTTAAAGGAATGTCCATACTGTTTTCTATAGTGGCTGTACCATTATACATGTCTACCAACAGTGTATAAGGGTTTCAATTTCTCCACATCTGAGCCAGCACTTCTTATCTTTGGGTTTTTTGGTTTTTTGATAATAGCCGTTCTAACAGATGTGAGGTGATATCTGATTGTGGCTTTGATTTGCATTTCCCTGATAATTAGTGACAGTAAGCATCTTTTCATGTAACAATTGGCCATTTGTATGCCTTCTTTGGAGAAATGACTCTTCAAGCCTTTTGCCCATTTTAAAAATCAAATTATTATTATTGCTATTGGATTTTAGAAGTGCTTTATATAGTTTGGATATTAAGCCCTTATCAGATATATGATTTCCAGATATTTTCTCCCATTCTGTAGGCTTCATTTTTATTCTGCTGTATAGAAGCGTTTAGTTTAATGTAGTTCGACTTACCTACTTTCACTTTTGCTGCTTGTACTTTTGGTGTCATATCCAAGAAATAATTGTCTAGATCAATGTTATAAAGCCATTTTTCCTGTTTTCTTCTAGAATTTTTAGTTTCAAGCCTTACTTTTATTTCTTTAATACATTTTGAGTCAATTTTTGTGGATGATAAAAGGGTCCAAATTCATTCTTTTACATGTGAATATCCAGTTTTCCCAAAACAATTTGTTGAAGAGACTAGCTCTCCCTGTTGTATATTTTTGTCACCCTTATCAAAGATCAGTTGATCTTACATGCATGGATTTATTTTTGGGTTCTCTATTTGTTCCCTTTTTTGATTACTATAGCTTTGTAATATATTTTGAACTTGGGAAGTGTGATGTTTCCAATTTTGTTCTTTCTCAGGATTGCTTGGGCTATTCAGGGTTTATTGTGGTTCCATATGAATTTTAGGATTGCTCTTGCTATTTCTGTAAAATACCACTGGAATTATATAGGGATTACATTGAATCTGTAGAAAGCTTTGGGTACTATGGACATTTTTGCAATATTAAATTAGAAGACAACTTTCCAATCTATGAACACAGGATGTCTTTCCATTTATTTATGTCTTCTTTAATTTCTTTTATCAATGCTATGTAGTTTTCAAGGTACAAGTCTTTCACCTCCTTGGTTAAATTCATTCCTATGTATTTTATCCTATTTGATGCTAGTGTAAATGAAATTGTTTACATAATTTCATCTGCAAACAAGATAATTTTACATCCCCCTTTCTGATTTGCTTGTTATTTCTTCTTATTGCCTAATTGCTCTGGCCAGGACTTCTAGATCTTGTTGAACAAAAGTGGTGAGAATAAACTTCCTTGCCATTTTCCTGATCTTAGTGGAAAAGCTTTCAGTTTTTCATTGTTGAGTATAATGTTAGCTGTGGGCTTCTCATACATGGCCTATTATGTTTTGAGTTTTTATCGTGAAAGCGTATTGAATTTTGTCAAATGCTTTTTCTGCATCTATTGAGATGATCATGTGATTTTTATCCTTTATCTGGTTAATGTGTTCTATTATATTACTTGATTTGTGTACATTGAACTGTCCAGGGATAAACCCCACTTGGTCATAGTGTATGATCCTCTTATAACTACTTTTGAAATTGGTCTAAATGTCATATGTAGGGTGAAATTTTTTATAAAAGAGTTCTCTAAATTTAGGTTGCCTTTTGTTGAAAATCACTTGTATATCTTTAATCAAAGTATTTAAGAAGTGAAACACAAACACACACACACACACACACACACACACACAATAGCTTCTGAAGCTTTAACAAATCGTAAATATTGAAAATCAAGGTTGCTTCCAAACAGGAAGATATTTAAATTTATCTCAAAGCAAAAAGATGAATCTTAATATTAATAACTTTGGAAATAGTGTACAAATTTAATTTTTTAATTCCATAATTAAACTTTGGAATATTTTAAATTTGAGGGAAATAATTGCATAGAGAGTCTACTTTGGTTGAAAGAATTTACATTCTGAATCAGCATGGAATTGAAATTGACAATTCTATATTTTACTTTAAAAATATTTTTCCAAGCAAGATACTTGAAATGGAGTAAAGAAAAACAGCATCTATAAAATATTTGTGAAGCTACATTTCCATGTTTCAAAATAAAACAAAAGTTTAGTGAGACTATTTTCCATTTGGCAGAATTTGATCTTATTTTACCAGGTATATTAGATGACAAATCAATTAAACATGTCAACATCAAATATATTAATGATAAAAATGCAACTGGAAGATGATTGCAGTCAACTTAATTTTTTTTTTTTTTTTTTTTTTTTGTGGTATGCGGGCCTCCCTCTGTTGTGGCCTCTCCCGTTGCGGAGCACAGGCTCCGGACGCGCAGGCTCAGCGGCCATGGCTCGCGGGCCCAGCCGCTCCGCGGCATGTGGGATCCTCCCAGACCGGGGCGCGAACCCGGTTCCCCTGCATCGGCAGGCGGACGCGCAACCACTGAGCCACCAGGGAAGCCCCAACTTAATTTTTAAAATGATTGTATTAAAAGAAATTTATTCTTTAGAAAAATACTAATATATATTAGAAACATACATTACTGAAAATGTGATTAAAGTGCATGAGCACGTACTATAAAAAATTATTATTTGTTATTTTTATGTTCAGATCATTAATAAGAAAATTTTATTTTGCTTCAATATATGTCAATATGTTACTTTATATTTTATTTTTACATCTACTAATATAAAAATACCAGTTTGTTAGTGAGTAGATATGTCTGTCTGACTTTTTTCACTTAGCATAATGCCTTCAAGGTCCATTCATGTTGTCGCAAATGTTGTCCTTGTTTTATATGGTTAAATAATATTCCATTGTAAATACAGACTACAACTTCTTTATCCACTCATCCATTGATAGACACTTAGGTGTTTCCATTTCTTGGCTACTATAAATAATGCTGCTATGAACATGGGGATGCAGATATCTTTTTGAGTTAGTATTTTTGTTGTCTTTAAGAACTGTGATTATCAGAGGTGGAGGTTGGGGGGAGGAAGAATTAGAGGAAGGTCGTCAAAAGGGACAAAGTTCCAGTTATAAGATAAATAAGTACTAGGAATGCAATGTATGACATGATGACTATAGCTAGCACTGCCATAAGATATATAAGAAAATTGTTAAGAGAATAAATCCTAAGAGTTCTCACCACAAAAAGAAAATATTTTCCTTTATTCTTTTCTTCTTTTTTAAAATTGTATCTAAATATATGAAAAGGATGTTAGCTGAAGTTACTATGATAATCATTTCACAATATATGTAAATCAAACCACCGTGTTGTATGCCTTAAATTAATGCAGTGATGTATGTCAATTATTTCTCAATTAAACTAGAAAAAAATGAGTGATATGCAACATTCTATATACATATATGTATGTATATATACATATACATATATAATTATATTATTTTTAGTATTCCCCCTTTATTTTCAGAAGCCTCCTACTTTGGACAATAAGTTATTTGCCCACTCTAATAAGAAGAGACCATTTCCAATAATTATTCAAGACTAAGCAGTCTACTTTCACTGCAGGTCTGTAAAGTAGATATAATTCTCATAAGGAGGTAAGCCTTGGGAATCAAATCCTCTTTTGAGTCCATAAACACAGTTGAGAAAATAAATGGCTCTATGGCAGTTCCCCAGCCCTACAGATTGTAGGTCTGATCGGAAAGCTGACAGAGGAATTTGTTTTTTAAGTAGCCATGCTACACAGGGTAGGGAACGTGTTCAAGTGCTCAGTGGCAGATACCAGCTACAGTCAAGTTGGTAGGTGGTGACTGCTCTTTCCCCACTCTCCTGCTCTTACCCTAAAGACTCCCCCATCTGCTTCTTACCCCTGGGCTTCCAAACAGCACTGCAAGTGTTCTAGAAACTCAATTATGCTAGTGCAATCAAATGACAGGAACTGGGTATTCTTTGAAGGAGGCCAAACATTTTCAGCTGTGGTCAGCCCTACAAAATTTAGAAAGGACTTCCATTTTCTTCTACATACTGTAACAAATTAGGGGCCTTGTAATTTAAATTATGTTCCTTACAAACTTCCTCATTTAAAACTTCACAAAGTCAGGTTGCCTGTGGAGCAGAGAGATGGTAATGAGCTAGCATCTGCCAAAGTTAGGGCAATAATGATTTCACGGTCATGGACTGGAAGAATGCTGAAGGAGAGATGACTGGCAAATACCAAAAGTGCAGAAGAAGAAAGCGTATTCCAGGGATTTGTTGAAATTGTGCCACTGCTAGAAGTCGCTTAAGTAGGTTTGAGAGAGTAAAATTAGCAGGGCTGTGAATAAATGCTGCTTTGTGCATGGACATGTGTCTTTCTTTGTTACTTCCTTGGGGGTCACTAAAGAAATAGCCACATCTTACTGGATATATACTGATAAAGCCTTCTTATCTTTAATCCAAAGAGAGTAATAATATGTAACAATTTTCATGTTGCCACATGTTTCTGAGTGCCTAGTTAGGAGCCAAGTGCTGTCTGAGCTGCTGGGGATTCAGTAGAGAACAAAACTCTACTCTCATAGAGTTCATATCATGGTCAAAACTAGGTAGATACCTGAAACAAAGAGGGACATGCTATTTGAAGGAATCATCAGGAAAGATACTTGAGCAAGAGACCATAAGCAAGTGAAGTAGCCATTGCAAAGGCCTGTGAGCAACACGCTGAGGACACTGAGAGACAGAAAGGAGTACAATTTGCCCTGGAGTGGACTGAAGGGAAATAAGAGAGGCAGGAAATAAGGGAGAGATTTACCAGGTACCAGACCATCATGAAACACAGAGATCTAGTATCTGCTGGGCTAGTATTTCAAAATATGGAAGTTAATATATGAAAGTATTGTTAAAGTCCTCATTGCAAGGGTGAAATCAGTATTTCAGATGTTCCATACACATTCAATATAGTCGTATGGCACCTATGTCTTTCTTGACTGTCCAGTCTCTGTGGCCCTTAATCAGAGCTGTCTTCCCAGCATCTCCAGAAGCTGGCCAGGACTTTCTACCACCTAGCCATTCAGCTCCTGTTTTCCTAGCTCATAGCAGGCCACCAGCTATGGGCTCCTTTCTCTTTGAAGAGCCCCTTTGGACCCCGATTTGTAGCTTCACAAACACAACCCTATGACTTTTCGGCTTCAGCCTGCCCACTCTCCTCTCATCTCAGGCCTAAAAATTTCCACACCTGCTCTTGCCTGTCTCCGCCACCTCCCTCACAAACACACACACACACCGACATGCATTATTGGAGCTTGCTCCAATAAAATGATGGCTCCAACTGGTTGTTGAAAGATTCACACAATTAATCTTGATGGCAACACTGTAGACAGAACCCTAGTAACTTAAGTTCTTAATTGATCTTCTCTGATGACCTAGAGCAACATTTGAAACACTCAATGAAATCAAACATCACCTGGATGAGGTTATTGTGTGTTCGTTTTCAATCGACTGTTCCATAATTGAAAGAAGTTCTTCTATGATACTCTTAGTTCTCGTTTAGTTACACCAACCTATTCCCATGACAACAAAAGCATATTAAAGAATTGTGTGTGCATGTGTGTTAGATTAATGAAAAAGAACCTTACACTTCATCCCTGCCCACTTTTTCCCCCCTCAAAATATGTTTTGTTTACAGAGCTCTTGCAAAACTCCTACCACAAGAAAGTGGTCACTCAAAAGTCCTGCACCTAATAACAGATATAATATTTTATATGATGTCTAAGCCCCTTTATATCAAAAAGAAGTGGACAGCAATCCTCTAGAAGCAATAATGGTGTAGCAATTAAAATCAAGACAACCAGATATGAATAAGGAAGTTTTCTTTCTAAGAAGAGGAAAATATGGATGAGCTGGGAAGTTCATACAGAAAATCATGGATTGAATTCCCAAAAGCCCAGGTCTCAGTTCTTTACAGAGGCTGTTGGAGTCCAGCATTTTTTTCTTTTTTTACTTATTTTTGGCTGCATTGGGTCTTCGTTGCTGCGCGCAGGCTTTTCTCTAGTTGCAGCGAGTGGGGGCTTCTCTTGTTGCAGAGCACGGGCTCTAGGCGTGCGGGCTTCAGTAGTTGTGGCACATGGGCTCAGTAGTTGTGGCTTGCAGGCTCTAGAGTGCAGACTCAGTAGTTGTGGCGCACAGGCTTAGTTGCTCCGCGGCATGTGGGATCTTTCCAGACTAGGGCTCGAATCCATGTCTCCTGCATTGGCAGGTGGATTCTTAACCACTGCACCACCAGGGAAGGCCCAGCATCTTCTTCTTTAAAGTTATTAATAAACACATCAAGCAGCACTTAGTTGCTTGCTCAACCCAGAGCATCTTTCCATTATCCTTCCTCCATTCAAACAGAGCACACTCCTTTCTGGGAGATTAATGGGTTTTAATCTTTGACAAGATGTTGCTTTTTCACTGCTATTTATTTCCATACTAACTCATTTATGGGAGACCTCATCAAGAGTTGAACAAAACAATAAGAGAAAGAAAATTATGTTAAAAAATTATTATCCACAATTTCATTAACCTTCTCTTTCCTAAAAACTCCCAGAGGTTAGAAAAATCACAAGGTTCAGGAACTACCATGTGGTTTAACTTTATCAGATTGTTTACTGTGAGGATTACAGTGTTGGATTTTTAAATGATCATGCTAATGTTTCTTAATTAAATCTCATCATTTTTAAAAGGCTGAAATGAAGAGCCTTGGTCTGCAGTGCCTGAAATCTCTTTTAAAAAGAAGTGTTTCCATGGACAAGGCAGTAAATAAGTGAATAACTCTCAAGCATTCCTATATCAACACAATTTCTTCACCAGCTCTATAGTTCTGTAGCCCAGGAAAAAAAAAATGCCACTGAATTATGTTGAGTTGATATGACTGTCTTAAATTTTTCTTAGCCTTCTTCTTGTAAACCGTATTTCCTATGAAGTATCACCTGACTCATTTCCATTCACATTTCCTCTGTTAAAATAAATGTTCCTATATGTAAAGAACTTAGATTATCAATATCTGCTAAAAACAAAACAAACCAAATAAATAGACAAACAAACAAAACAAAGAAACCTACTGGTATTGGCTACCCAGTTATCTACTCACCCATCTCCTTCAAACAATAATCCTTTTATAAAAATAACTCATTACCATCTCTTCTACTCTTTTCCTTCCTTGTTTTATTTTTAAGTGATTTTCTTCAAGTTCACCAACTAATTTTGGTTTGTTTCTGATGGTGATTACATATGTTGTAGTTCTTTGAGACTTTGTGGTAGTGGAGAAAATAATATTAGTAATAAAATTAACTGAATCTCTTCAACAAACTTAAATCTCAGGATAAGATATAACATAATTTTAATTATCCCTTGGAATGTGATTTTTAAAAACTGGTTAGGTTGTAAAATCCTGGTATAAAAAAAAAACCTATGATCTTCTCTAAGTGCTTAATCATTCCCAAATAACTTCTGAACCCAATGTCACCTGAAAGACCAGATTAAAATAGCATCAAGAAGTGTCCACTAAAACTCCAAAAGTGTTTCTGAATGTGAGTGGTCAGCTGGCAGTGTTGCTCCTTTACACATACCAACCAATACAAACTAAGCAGACAATGCATCTGCCAGATTTCTCCCAAGGGAAGGTATTTCATCTAAATTGAAATTATCTCTGAAGGAAGATAGAGTTATCCTCAGACCCAGGTTTCAACAGAATGACTATTTTTGAGATGCACTGGCTGCCCCCAAATGCACTGTGCATATAGGAAATGGAAATACATAAAAGTTACAAAAAACACTACACAATGTAAAATATTGCAGATATTACCAGTTAGCTGTTAGCAGAGGCAAAAAAAAAAATACAGATAATACCAGCAATATAGCAGAAGCTCAAAAATCTGAAATAAAAGTAGCACTCTCAATTAACCAGTATTTTTCAGAATTAATTGTTCAGAAGAACCACCCAAAACACCTGGAGACATTTGCATTAGAAATTTGGATGGCAGCAGAGCTTTTAATTTAGAATTGAGATGAATGTATGTTAAGTCTCCTGAACCATATAAAACTATGAGACTGGACAACCAAATTAAATAGCCCTTAATTTTAAATCTCATCATTCCTCCTCTCTCTCCCTCTCTTTCTCTCTCTCCCTTTTTTATTTTACATTTGATCACACCCTTCTTGAATATCCTCCACAAACATCATTACATGCTATATTTCTATTTTTCATTCTGTCACTTTGATCATTTTCTGCTATTTCCAAATGACTACAGGACATCTTGATTTGGATGTTTCAATAGTATCTAAAAACTTAGTATTTCTCACACTGAACCCTTCTTTTCCCCACAGCCAGCTCTTTCTTCTATGTTCTCCATTTTTATTGGTGGAGACATAATATCATTTTCAATTCTGTCTCTATGGTATCTTCTGGATTCTTTTTCTTCTATTTCATTCCACTCTTATCATTATTATATCTTTTTCAGCATTCCCAAAATATAAGAATTGCCTTCTGCTAAACATTTTCCTGTCTTTCCTCATTGTGGGGGGGAATACATTTTACACCCTGAAGCATTGCTAATTATTTTAGATCTTTCAATGGAACCCTAGTTTTTCTTAAGGACAAAGTCCTAGCTTTGTTCAATGTCTCCCTTACTCTATGAAACAGGCTGATGGAGGTTATCTCACTGCAAACATTGCAGGAACATGGTGCAGGAGGAAAACAAGACCTAAATGACCTATGCACTGTATAGGGGCACATCTCATGGCCATGCCTAAGTTCAAGGTAGTGAGGAGGCACAATCTAGCCACGTGCTTGGAAGGAGGAGTACAGACTATTCGGCCGACCATGATTAGCACAGAGCTGCTGTTCACACTCTTTTACACCCAGACATTGTCTCAAGAGCCACTACAGGAGAATTGCAGTTTAACTTGGTGTAGCTCTTCACCACTATTGATAAGGATTTTGCTCTTATTGCAACGGGAACCATCTTTTGCTACTCTGCTGACATGGCTTTACTATAACAAACTGGGAGGGGCCTGAATTAATAAGTGAAGTTATAACAGGTCTGTGATCTGAAAGAAAAACAGGATCAACTAGCTAATATTTAATAGTTCATAATTATAGAATGCTTAGTATGTGCAAAATACAAGACTGCATGCATTAACTTATTTAATTCCCCAAATAGAACAAGTATTATTATTAACATTTTACAGGGAAGGTAATAAAGGCACAAATAAGTCAAATTAACCCACCCCAGCTCACAAAGCAAGTGTGTGACAGAGTAGGAATCAAAACCAGGAAGTCTGATTCCAGAGCCAGCCCTTTTAACTGTGGCAGTGCACTGCTTCAGTGGAAATGATTTAGCAAGTATATTTTAATGATTTATTAAGTTAATTATACAATATGCTTCCAAGAAAGAAAAAAAGTATATGTAAAAATCAAAGTTAAAATAAGAACGCTCATCAGTCTTCTTCAAATGCAGAAATATTGAGTTCTAAATGCCTTTATCCAAGAAATCTAATTATTCAGTTCTTTGAGGCTATGATTTGCAGCTAACACATCCTGGCATGGGCACCAGGCTGAAGTCCTCATCAAAAGAAGATAACATATATTGTATAACTGAGGCTCTTTTAGAGTCTTGGGAACCAATTAGTTAAGGACTACCCTTAATATTTTATTCAGGTGAAAACTTCTTCCTCCAAGCAAATGACATAGGTATCTAGGATCTCAGAGTCCTTAGCCAAATGCCTGAGTAAATCCAAAATTGTTTTTTGGAAAAAAAAATTCTACCCACCGACACCCTGGCAGTCCTTCCTCCAAGGAGGAGTTGAATGGTCCTCTGTCAAGATCAGAGCATGAGCCAGGTTCTGAATTTTCTGATGATAATGCCAGGCTTTTGCCTGCATGCCACACATATGAAGCATATGGATGGCACCTTAACTGACAACACAGATTATCAATACTGTGGCATCCCTGAGAGGAGCCAGCCAAGAATTTACAACAGCCCAGCATTTGCAAAGAGCTCACTTGACATATTCTAAAGAAGATAATAGCTGCTCACTCATCTAGGTTCTTCATGTCCCATCCCTATGTTAGACTGGCTCATGAGATAATAACTTTTGTTGCCTTTACTATCTTGAATTTTTACCCAAAAGCATTTTTAAAGACTTTGTTGAGTTAAAGACTAGATTTATGAACTTAGTTTTTATAGAAGGCTCATAGAAAATATTCACTAATTCACATTTCTCCAGCTCCTATTAATTTGTTGGCAAAGACTTCATGTTGTACAGGAATTCTTGTTTATAGATCCCTAATCTTCCTTTAAATTTTAAGTTTCCATTTGCTTTACATGTTTTTAATACTTCATTATTGCTAGGAAACAAGTATATTTTGGAGCAAGGTGTGGTATATACTAATAAATTATTAATACATGGTTAACAGGTATCAATCTATTTGAGCAGCTGTAACAAGATACCACAGACTGGGTAGCTTATAAACAACAGAAATTTATTTGTCACAGTTCTGGAAGCTGGACATCTGAGTTGAGGGTGCAAACATGATAGGATTAGGGACTTCTTCCAGGTTGCAGACTTCTCATTGTATCCTCACATGGTGGAAGGGGCTAGGGAGCTCTGTGGCATCTCTTTTGTTGTAAGAGTGTTAATCCCAGTCATGAGGCCTCCCAAATGCCATTAAGATTTGGGTGTGAATTCTGGGGGAACACAAATATTCAGACCACAGCACCTACTGCTTAGATCAAGGAGCTAATATTACATAAAGGTGCTAATACCTCAATTCAACAGTACATTCAAGGAAATATAAACAAGCAAGATTTCTGAAGAATTTATCCCCTTTTTACTCAGTCTAAGTCAGAAATCATCAAATATTCTCTCAAGGCTGGGTGTGAAAAAAATTGATGTAGCTTGAGTGTTGAATATCATGTAAAAGAAAATTATGGTAATGACATTTAGGAGAAGAGGATAACCCATTCAATAATATGTAATCATGGCTACAGTACAAATCTTTTCCCAATGTTATAACACAGGTTTTGAAGTCATGAATGAATTTAACTTAATGATTTTGTTATTTCACTGTGCCTTATTTATGTTTTAATTGTAGTTGTAAAATAACTCAGCATTTACATCTTTATGCCTTGTATTCTATGCTGAATTTTATGCATTAGTCAAAGAACTCCATTTACAATCAAGATGTCTAATTTAAAGCTTGCCTCACTTCCAATGCTGGGTAACTATAATAAATAATTTTAATGATAACATCAGAAATGTTTAAAATACTGAAGGGTCATTTGTCTTGCCTGAACAGTATGCAGAATTAGAAAAAAGAAATAATTTACATTTTAGTAATTAGACTTTTCTAATTTCTTTCATTCTTTAGTCAAGCTATAACCTGATGAATTGAAAATACATGATCAGTGCCTTTCAATACAACAGATATTTTCTGGCATTTCTCTGGCTTGAAAAAAAACTTGGGTTTCCATGGATGGCAGTTATACAGCTTCTAGTTGTTCAGCCTCACAGCAATAAGAAAAAGAAAAAAAAATCCAGGTTTTTAGTCACTGGCCTTTTAATACGAAACATAAAGGGAAACCAATGAATGTAGCACTGGTGCATTATTGCTTTCCAAGTAGTCTGATATAGCCTGAGTAACTGCTCCGGCACTAAGGAACATCCTTTCAAGACAATGCTACTGGCAGGTTCACGCAGGAAGGACAAGGAGGTTCAAATGGAACTAACGCTCTCATGACTTTTATTAAAATGGCTACAGATTTCACCTGGGAATAACTGGGCTCTGAGCCCATCTTCTGGTTCATTCCTGGATAAGCTCTCTGAAATACTCAATAAGTTCACCAACAGTCACTTCAATAGAAATATAAAGACTTCCTGGGCTGGCTTGGAGTTGGTCATAAGCTGGGGAAGAAAATAATTAAGTTGATTTAACCAATCCCACAAAATAGACTAATCCTGCTGGAACAATACAGTATGTATGGAATTAATGAGCTCTATGAGGGCATAAGCCAAGAGTCTTTTTTTCGTCTTTGTGTCTTCAATATTCAGCATAATGTGGAGCCCATCGTCAGTGATTTTTAGAGAAGTTTTTAGAAGTCAATTAAATTTGTCTGCATCTACAAACTATGTAATGAATTCCATTTGTTGTCATAGGTATATTGCTCTGGATATTTATGGGACTGCTAATTATCTACAAAATGGTCAGAGGAACTTAATGAAAGGAAAGGTAAATTGTGGACTGTAGAGAGCTTCAGAGAATGAGCAGACACCAATAAACACCTTGCATGAGCCTACTGCATGCTGGAAATATACTGTAGAATTCCACATAGAAGGAATTTTGCAAACCCAACCACTGAAGTTTACAATCACATCATAATAACTTTATACTCAATGGTGAAAAACCTCTTTCTAGAGATGCATCATACTACATTACATTAATTTGAATGTATCTATAATTATGTCCACCGTGTGTGTGTTTGTGTGTGTGTGTGTGTGTGTGTGTGTGTGTGTGTGTGTGTGATGCCTTAACATAAGTTTTAAACCAGGCCAGTAGCTAATCCCTAGGAAAAATTCACAGATCAGCTCCATCTCTTCCCACCCAAAGAGATTTTACTTTCAAACCTAGAGAGTAGTGCTAGGGAGACATCTGTGTGTGTGTAAAAATCTGTTTAGGAAGGTAGGCAGCTTAGAATTCCAAATGATTGAGTTATTTGGGGGTTCCATGTATTTCATTATCTGGCATGACAGACAATAATAAGCATCTCAGCCTGGGCTTCAGCAAGTACAAAATGTCTAGCTAATTAATTTAAAAAATGGATGAACTATCTAGTGAACTGAATTAACATTATCAGAGAATTGCTACTGATGCATAGAACCAAGATTTGAAAACTCAGAAAGCAGATAAGGACCCCTTGATATATTCTACAACTAGAAATATTGTAAAAATGCCTGGTTCTCAGTTTCTGAATCAGTAGCATTTGATTACTCAGCATCCCAATTTAATTTTTGATTGAACAGATTCCCTGCTCCCCACAGAGACACAAAATATTTCATGAGCAGCTAACTGAGAATAGAGTTGTTTAGTTCAACTTCCCTTTTCCAGAGCCCTTTAAAGCTAACTAAACATTATAGAAACATTAAGTTAAAACATTAAAACATTAAGTTTACTCTGATGTGACCCCAATATCTTTTCTAAAGAAATATATATTCCATTCCTTTCACTTTAATTCAAGCATTACTGAGTGCCACGTCTGTCTAAAGTACTGATCTAAGCACCAAAAGTAAATCTATTACCATTGAGTTTAAAATCAAGTGAAGGCACACAGAGAAAGTAAAAGTTGTAATAAAGGAACCAAGACAGTACCTTAGGAGCTCAGCGAGAAAAGAGAAAAAGTTCAACATAGTGAAAACTCAGGAAGTCTCATAGAGAACTTAGTAACTGAGATTGGCCTTGAAGAAGTATAGGCTGTATTCTGACCTTAAGCAGACCTAGTGAATGAGTGAAGTATGTATTATTTTCACTGATACTTCTTACCATGGAAGATCATGTTCAAGCATCCTGGCAACCGTTAGTATTCTTTTCGATGGGCTTCAAATACTTCCCACAAACCCACAGTAGACAATAAAATTGCTGTCTTTTACTAACAACTCTTTGTTGATTGATGGAGAGGATTCGAAACCCACTTATACATGCTACGAATAGCCTGCGCCACAAAAGTTATTTCAGTTGGCTGCTTGGAAGAAGTTGTCAGCCATGGAGTCTTCTCAATACCTAACCAATTGATTGTGCTTCCTCCATTTTCCCTTAAAATACCTACAATCCATTCAGCATCCGCCTCACCATCCACTATGTCCTCTTATAAGCACATAAGACACAATCCCTCCATAATGTCAAAGGGCCAAGAACTCTTCCTTGGAAGGAGATTCCTAATGTGTTAGAGAAAGTAATATGAGAAAGGAGGTCTAGGCTCTAATTCTTAATCAGCCATTAACCAGTTAACTGTCCAACTCAAAGATTTGCAACAATTAGAAAATGTAACTTTAAAAAGAAGCACATTATAGCATCAAAAAATACATAAAGTATCTAAGAATAAATCTTATAAATGTGGAATACCTCTATGGAGTAAAATTTGTTATTTAATGTCAGAAAAGATTGTCTAAGTATATGGAGAGCTACATTACATCAGATTCAGAGATGAATGCTAATTCTCTTAAAATTATTGTATATGCAATACAATTTTAACAAAAATCATAATAAAATTATCAGTAAAATAGCTTGACATAGCATAGCATAAAGGCAATTCACATGGAAGTAGAGTGAAAATTAACCAAGGCAATTTTTAACAACAACAATAATAACAAACAGGATAATAGATTGACTATAAATATTCAGTGATACAAATAAAATTGTGTCAACATAGGGAGAGATCATCTAATAAATGGAATAAAATAGAGGCCCATCTATACGGAGACTCGGTTAATGCGATCACACTACAAAAAAAAAAAAAAAATGGTAAAGAACATCCCCTATAATAAATGAAGCTGCAACAAACAGCTATTCATATGTTTACAGAAATAAACATTCCCTCATATTATTAACAAAAATAAATTGCAGATAGGGCCTCCCTGGTGGCGCGGTGGTTGCGCGTCCGCCTGCCGATGCAGGGGAAGCGGGTTCGCGCCCCGGTCTGGGAGGGTCCCA
>NC_041229.1:88936697-88960820 GCF_002837175.3 Physeter macrocephalus | reverse complement strand
AGCCATGGCCGCTGAGCCTGCGCGTCCGGAGCCTGTGCTCCGCGACGGGAAAGGCCACAACAGAGGAAGGCCCGCGTACCACAAAAAAAATAAAAAATAAAAAAAAAATAAAATAAAATAAATTGCAGATAAAGACCTAAATACAAGAGCAAAACTATAAAATCTTTAGAATAAAGGAGAAAATGCAAATCATAATGGAAAAAACTGATAATTCTGACTGCATCAAAATTTAAAACCTCTGTATAACAAAAGATCTCACTGAAAAATAAAAAGACAAGCCAAAGACTTTGAGAAAATAGCTAAAATGTATATTGCACGTAAATCTTAGAAGTAAGAATATAGAAAATACTTCCACAAACTACTACTACCGCTACTACTTTGTCTTCAGTAAAATAAAGACAAAGGCACAATAGAAAAATGCAAAAATATATAAGGAAACACAACCAATAAACTTGACAACACGTTTAAATGCATTATTGATTCAGGAAATGCAAATTAAAGATGAAACACCTTTCATAACTATCAAATTGACCAAAGTGAGTGATCTATTGGCCTAAAGATACCAAAAATGTATAAAGATATATGGCTGGTGGGAATTGGTACCTCTCTTTAGAAAACATTTTGGTTAATACTTGGTAAAAATGAAGATGTATGTGCTTACAGATCAACAGTTCTGCTAGATTTCTGTCCCAGAGAAACTGTGCCCATGTATACAAAGTGTCATGTCCTTAGATGTTACTGCAGCATGGTTAGTAATAAGAAAAAACTGAAAACAACTTGTCTCCCAAAGAAATAGAAAAACTGTGGGTATGTATATATGTGAGTGTGTGTGTGTATGTGTGTGTTTGTCTTATATTATGTAAAAACAATGAAGCTGATCTACATGTTAAAACATAGAAACTTAAAAGAACATAATGCTGAGCATGTAAGGCAAGTTGCAAATGTACATATTCAAGAATTACCAAATACCTGCTATGTTCCAGCACTTCTCTATGACTTATACTATACGAATGACTAAACCACTGAATCCCTAGCAAATCTTACATTTTCTAGCAGAATGGTAAGAATTTTTAACTCTGATTTTAACACACAATAATATTCACAGTATACCTTATTTTAAAGCAATCACATATATATTTTAGTTTTAATTTATTTTGTATTCTGTAAAGGCCTACTCAGTCTCTGGTCCAAAGAGAGAAGGGCGTGTTATATCATTCTTTAGTGTGTAGTTGATGGAATAGTCCCACAGTGGCAGAACTTACTGGCTGGATTAATAGAGATGAATATGAATATCTGAATTTCTAGATTTTGGATTTAGATGCTTCAGATATTTTTCACTTGTAATGAAGTTCTGCTTGAAAGTGAGTCCTGTGCCATCATGCCATTTTTACAGTACCAGGATAACGACTGTTTTACCCAAATTTAGTCATGTAGCTTTCTCTCAATATCAGCATTTAACCAGTGGGTATTTCTAACATTCTTTAGCTCAAATGAAGCTTTATCTAGCCTTCCATCATTTTTTAATCAAATTACTATCATATTACTTTCCTGTGGTATACAATGGGATATCATTAGTGTAAAATTTGAAGACATGAAAAGCAGTATTGATTATGAATATCTACATTTGTTTTGAGTTCAAAGATATGCATGGAAAAGATACACACCAAATTCGGGAAAGGTTTCCTCTGGACAGGAGGGAAAATGATGAGGTAGGTGGGACCTTAAAAGTATCCAAAATAGTTTACTTATTTATAAAATAAAAAATATCTGAAGCAATACAGTAAAATGTTAACATTTAAAAATGTTTGGATGTTGGGTACATGGGTATCTGTTATCATATTTTCTGAATTTTTCTGCATATTTGAAATATATATAAAATTCAAAATCAAAATAAATGTTTTATTTTAAAATGTTTTACTTGAAGAGATAAATAATTATCATTATTTCTAACTTTTCACACCACAAAACATGCATCTGGAATGTTTGTAAACAGAGTGGTATGGCACCAAACCTATATTCTTTCAAAAAAATAATTAGATTTACCATACTAAAGAAGAACTAAACATTTCTAAGGATGTGACTGTACATGAAAGCCACTTGATAACAACTACATATGATACTTGTCATCTTTCCCTATTGATTCAGATGATCTGATGGAATCTAGCATGGCCTCATATTAGTAGACAGTTGCATTAATCATTACTGTACTGCTGAGTCTCTCATGATAGTAATTCCAGATTTCTAATTGATTCAATTTCTCAATATCAGTAGCTTCATCCAGTGATCTTTCTTTATCTGGCTAAAGATATCATGATACCTTTATCATGGATGATTAATAGATGGGCACAAAGAGAAACAAAAACATAAGGACATGACCATCACCAGTGGTTCCATCTGTCAATAGTCATATCTCTGCCTAGGAATTTAATATTTTCTGAGCTTGCTTAGAGTCCAGTTAAATTAGTCAAAAGCTCAGTTGATGAGGAAGACTGCAAGGTTTAAGATAGAGTACAGTGCTTGGGGGTAAGTAATATTTTACTAGAAGGTGACCCATCCTTATTAACATATTTCTACTTGCCTGAATAGGTAAGCCAAGGGATGGTTTTGCATTTAGCTTCTTTATTTAGATTAATGCTTTTGAAATTCATCTATATTTTAGCATGCATCAGTTCTTCATTCCTTTTCAATGCTGGGTAACATTCCATTGTATACATATACCACATTTCATTTATACTTTCAGCAGTTCATGGACATTTGGATTATTTCCCCTTTTTGGCTATCATGAATAATGTTGCTCTGAACATTCATATCCAAGTCTTCTCTGTGGACATGTGTTTTCACTTCCCTTGGGTAGATACCTACAAGTGGAACTGCTGCACTGTGTGATAATTTATGTTTAACTTTTTAAGAAACTTCTAAACTGTTTTCCAAAGTGACAGCCTCATTTTACATTCCCACTAGTGACATATGAGTGTTTAAGTTTCTCTATATCTACACCATCACTTATCTTATTGAATGTCATTTTTCAGCCACAGCATTATTTTGGGGTAGTTAGTTACACAGCAATATTTTACAAAAGCAATTTTATTATTTATTTTTCCCCCTCATCACTAGAATCTAATTTTCACAAAAGCATGAACCTTCATCTGCATTGTTCAGTCATCTAACACATAAAAATTTGCCCAGTAAAGATGCCACCAATATCTAAGGATTGAATCCTCAAAACAACCATGTTAAATAGGCATAGTTGCCCAATTATACTAAGTAATTTCTAAGTTGACTGGTTTCCTCCTCCCTCTTCCTAAAATTCAGTGTAGTAAACAAGCTTTGGGAGGCTGTACTGCATTTAAGTAATCATCAAGCAAATTATAAATATATATATATATATAAATTTAGATACATTTAGAATAGCAAAACAAGAATCATATATGCATAAATGTTGTATATACATATATAAACATATACACATATAAAAACATGCACACACACACATATATATTTCCAGACAATCTATTGCCTCTGAAGATCTTCACCATAAGGCAAGCATAATTCATAGGAAAGGAAGACACACTGAAATGTCAAGTGCCAAAAGAAATTCACAAGAGTTAACGACTGTCTGTCTCTGATCCATTTGTTAGTCCCCTGCAGAGGAAACATGTAAGAAAGAAATACTCTAGAAAAGCCTCAAGAAATCTCAGCCAATCAGGTCCCTGCTGCTGATAGTTCAGTGGGTGTACTCAACCAGAGGTCCAGGGGGATACGTATTTAAAAGCATTCTAACCTGTGGTCCTGTTATATCCAGGAATCTAGCCCAAGGAGCACTTTCCCTCATTGTGGGGGGAAAAGAGAAAAAGCTGAATGCCCAGAGGCAGACAGAAATCAAATATGTAACAGATTTTCCCAAGGAAATGTGTGAACTGAATTATAAGCTCATATTTTTAGGAAAATGGCAGCTATTCCATCTTTATTATTTTTTAATTGGTCTGTTTTTAAATTAAGAGAGGTAATTAGAGGCAATATTAAAATAATAAAAATATAAAGAAAAATTGAGTGTCCCTACCTTGGGCTTACTGGAAAGGTCACTACAATAAATTTAGAACAACAGAACAAGAAAAAGTTATACAAATTATTTTAGGTAAACTTTCTGCCTTTAAGGAGGACTTAATCTAAACTGTTCTGTAAAGAAAATTATTTATCATGGTCTTAACATTTTCCAGATAATATTATCAACATTCATTGGCATTGTTTCCCTTAAAACTGAAGGGTAGCATTATTCCTAGGTATTTTATTGTTCTTGTTGCGATAGTAAATGGGATCGTTTCCTAAATTTCTCTTTCTGATTTTTGTTGTTAGTGTATAGGAATGCAAGAGATTTCTGTGTATTAATTTTGTATCCTGCAACTTTACTAAATTCATTGATTAGCTCTAGTAGTTTTCTGGTAGCATCTTTAGGATTTTCTATGTGTAGTATCATGTCATCTGCAAGAAATGACAGTTTTACTTCTTCTTTTCCAATCTGGATTCCTTTTGTTTCTTTTTCTTCCCTCATTACCATGGCTAGGACTTCCAAAACTATGTTGAATAACAGTGGCGAGAATGGACACCCTTATTTTGTTCCTGATCTTAGAGGAAATGCTTTCAATTTTTCACCATTGTGTATAATGTTTGTTGTATATGGCCTTTACTATGTTGGGCAGGTTCCCTCTATGCCCACTTTCTGGAGAGTTTTTATCATATATGGGTGTTGAATTTTGTCAAACACTTTTTCTGTATCTATTGAGATGATAATATGGTTTTTATTCTTCAGTTTGTTAATATGGTGTATCACATTGATTGTTTTTTGTCTATTAAAGAATCCTTGCATCCCTGGGATAAATCCCACTTGTTCATGGTGTATGATCCTTTTAATGTGTTGTTGGATTCTGTTTGCTAGTATTTTGTTGACAGTTTTTGCATCTATGTTATCAGTGATATTGGCTTGTAAATTTTTGGGTGTGTGTGATATCTTTGTCTGGTTTTGGTATCAGGGTGATGGTGGCCTCATAGAATGAGTTTGGGAGTATTCCTTCCTCTGCAATTTTTTGAAGAGTTTGAGAAGGATGGGTGTTAGCTCTTCTCTAAATGTTTGATAGAATTCACCTGTGAAGCCATCGGGTCCTGGACTTTTGTTTGTTGGAAGATTTTGAATCACAGTTTCAATTTCATTACTTGGGATTGGTCTGTTCATATTTTCTCTTTCTTCCTGGTTGAATCTTGGAAGTTTGTACCTTTCTAAGAATTTGTCCATTTCTTACAGGTTGCCCATTTTATTGACATATAGTTGCTCGTAGTAGTCTCTTACAATCCTTTGTATTTCCGTGGTGTCAGTTGTAACTTCTTTTTCATTTCTAATTTTATTGAGTCCTCTCCCTTTTTTTCTTGATGAGTCTGGCTAAAGGTTTATCCATTTTGTTTATCTTCTCAAAGAACCAGCTTTTAGTTTCATTGATCTTTGCTGTTGTTTTCTTCATCTCTATTTCATTTATTTCTGCTCTGATAGTTATGATTTCTTTCCTTCTGCTAACTTTAGGTTTTGTTTGTTCTTCACTTCTCCTTTTTCATTTCTAATTTTATTGATTTGAGTGCTCTCCTTTTTTTTCTTGATCAGTCTGGTTTATCAGTTTTGTTTATCTTCTCAAAGAACCAGCTTTTAGTTTCATTGATCTCTGGTCTTAATGATTTCTTTCCTTCTACTAACTTTGGGTTTTGTTTGTTCTTCTTTCTCTAGTTGCTTTAGGTGTCAGGTTAGGTTGTTTATTTGAGATTTGTCTTGTTTCTTGAGGTAAGATTGTATTGCTATAAACTTCCCTCTTAGAACTGCTTTTGCTGCATGCCATAGGTTTTGGATCATCGTGTTTTCATTATCATTTATCTCTAGGTATTGCATATACCCGCAGAAAACCATAATTTGAAAAGATACATGCACCCCAATGTTCACTGCAGCACTATTTACAATAGCCAGGGCAAGGAAGCAACCTAAATATCCAAAAACAGAGGAATGGATAAAGAAGATGTGGTACATATATACAATGGGATACTACTAGGCCATAAAAAAGAACAAAATAATGTCATTTGCAGCAACATAGATGGACCTAGAGATTCTCATACTGAGTGAAGTAAGTCAGACACAGAAAGACAACTATCATATGATATCACTTATATATGGAATCTAAAAAAAAAAAGGTACAAATGAACTGATTTACAAAACAGAAGTAGAGTCACAGATGTAGAAAACAGACTTATAGTTACCAGGGGATAAGGGATGGGTGGGGGGGAGGGATGAATTGGGAGATTGGGATTGATATATGCACACTACTATATATAAAATAGGTAACTAATAAGAACTTACAGTATAGCACAGGGAACTCTACTCAGTACTCTGTAATGGCCTATATGGGAAAAGAATCTAAAAAGAGAGTGGATAGAAAGATATATGTATAATTGATTCACTTTGCTGTACACCTGAAACTAACACAACATTGTAAATCAACTATACTCCAATAAAAATTTAAAAAAAAAACACCAAAAACCCTGAACAGTAGCAGAATACGCTATCCCCAAATTTCCCAATTTGGCATACGATTATTTTGAGCTAAAAGCAATTCAGAAGAAGCAGATACAAGAAAATCTCCCTGCCTCCCCCATTTGCCTACAAGCAGAACATAAGTTAACAACGGTGTCCCTCCTCCCTTCTCCTTCAGGAAGAACAAAAGTTAACCAATGGAGACAACTTTAGATCCCATCAGCCTGGAGATGGCACAAGAGGAATCTACATAACAAACTTTACTGACTTGCCTTTATCTCCACCCTCGGAAGCCTAAAACTGCTTTCCTTTGTCCTGTCATTTTTCCACAAACTTACTGTTCTTTGTTAAAATGCTATATAAGCTGCAGTTCTAAGCTACCACTCTGAGTCACTCATTTTAACCTGGATATCTCCCATGTATACATGAGGTATACATGTTAATAAACCTGTTTGTTTTTCTCTTATAAATCTGTCTTTTATTTCAAGGTTCTCAGACAAGAAGTCCAAAGGGCAGAGAGAAAATTATTTTTCCTCCCCTATAATATAGTCACTCAATAAACAAGACCAGAGGGACCCCAAAAAGTATCTATTAGCTACAAAAAAATCTTTCCTTTGGTAGAAGGTCACTAAGCACATTGGACAGAAAATGAATTTCCATACTGGAATAGCAGCCTATTTGTAAGAATCTCATCAAAATGAGAATGCAATAAGCTATTGGGATATTAGAATGGAACTAAAATACAGTAGTAGTAAAAGTAAACAACAACAACAACAACAACAAAACTGTTCAGGCATTGCCCAAGGTCTCATTTGATTAAAGTCTGAAAACTTTGAGAGATATCTCACATTTTAAGGAAAGTGTCCAAATTCATATTCAGCTCCATCTGACTTGAAAGCCTATATTCTTAACCACCGGCCACCGTGGAACATAGCCACTGAGTCGAAGCAATAATTTAACAACCTCAACTGACTCAACTGTATGTTGAACAGCAAGAGGACTCACACTAGTAGAGAGTCATCAGCATAGGAAAATATGATCACTCATAGGGTTTGCTATGGAAATCACTTTTCTAGCCTAAAAAGTATATACAATTGAGGATTTTAGGACTTTAATCTCTAAAAGGTGAATATGCACAGAGATAGGCAAAATGAAAACATAAGAAGAAATAAAAAAAATCAGTAAGACTAAATAGAGAGTAATAATCATTAGGATTTATTTTTCCCTTTATATTCTAGCAGGCAACCTACACCTGTTATCTCTAATCCACACCAGGAGCTTTCAAAGTAGACATCTGCTTAAGCTGGGTTCCCAGAAGCAGACGTTGAGATGACAATTTGCATGCAAATAATTTAGTAAGGAATTGCTCTCAGAAACCAGGAAGGGAGGAGAAAAAGCAGGACATGGATATGAAGAAACCAACCATAGGCACGATCTCAGGCCAAGTCCCTCAAACCCATAGGGGAACTCAGGGGAATAAGTTACACTTCAGGTGTATGCCCCTGAGAACAAAGGAGCTGGCCTTCCACATTCTTGCACCCATCAGTCACAATTACAGCGATATAGGATATCTAGGGAAAGCCCTGAAAGTATCTGTTATAGCGTCTTACCCTTATTTCACAGAGGAGAGAGTAAATGGAACCTCAGGATGCTTAGTACCTTTGGCCAAAGCCTGGGAGCCTGATCCAGAGAGTATTTGACTCCAAAGCCCAAGCTTCTTGCAACACTCTATACTCTCATTGAATTGTTCCTTCACCTGAGTTGTTTGCCATTCCTGTGTTCTGGTACTCAGGCATTCTCTGCCACTCTCTGTAAATGGTAGCAAAGGGTAGCAAATGTCATACTGATGGATTCCACAAAACCATCCTGATAATCTTCTAGCTTTGCCTGTGCCAACCTTTGCTGAGACCAGTAGTTTCTGCCATCCAGTGCTTCAAGAACACAGTGTTACATTAACCAGAAGAGCCCAGAGGCTCCAGTTGGCTCCACAAAGTGTTGCCATTACTGACAGTCTCAGGCTTAAAGAGCCTCGAAAGATTATATGGAAAAGAGTGGCACACGGGGAGAAGAGGCCAGTCTTAGAAGTTGGGTGCGTAAACTGCAGAGCTGAATTTTGGAAAATACAACACATTTGGGAATATTATGGCAAAATACCCAGAAAAAAAGAATTTTTTCTGCTTTTAAGCTTAGGTTTTGGTTCCATTCAGACCAAGCCAAAACCTGAGACTTGGTCAATGCTGATGTCGTTCTTTTGCCACCAGTGCTCACTGGGATTGGGCAGGTTTCTTTGTTTCTATATTTCCTATGGTTATGTCTCCATTTATATCCTTTTGCTCTAGGCAATTTGGACACATCTCTGCTTATTTATTAATATCTTAATAAATGTAAAACCTAGGGCCCTATTTATCTAGTCACTGAAAGTCTATAAAACAGTAATATGGAGTGTAAAATATTCAGTAATTCTAAAGGGAAGAACATTCTATATTTGACCTTATTTCCATCGGTCCATTCATCAATGACTCAAACATATCATCAGCTTATCATCGTACATAAGTAAGGACTGAGTCTCGAATGAGGGATTAAACTAAAATTACTTAAAAAAAAGCAAAAGCATATTCAAGTCAATGTTTTATAAAACCTTGACTTGGATCATAATTTTGCTTGTCATCTTTTTCATAAAGGAAGATTTACACATCTTACGATAGCACTAACCTTTTCAAAGAATGGCAAGTACACTTCATATATTTAAGTAATTATGAATTATGACCCCTAAATTATGATATCTAAAAAAAAGTCAGAGAAAATGTGGGAAACTAGTAGAACTCAAATGATAATAGAAAGTGACTTTATTCTATTTTCAAGCCTTTTGTATTTAACTCAGTAATATTACCATGTCTGGTACTTTTGGTTAAGTGATTCTAATTTCTTTCTACTTTGCAGATCATAAGTGTATAAACAAATTAGTTAATTCAAAGTTATTTTCTGAGTACCTACTGTCTGCCAAATGTGAAGTGCTTTGGGTGCATTAATATTGTTTCAGAGATTAAGAGGGAAAGCACACTGTGTTCCACAATAACTCCCATTCAGTCAGTCAGTCAACAAACATCTATCAGGTATCCTCTCTGACACCGGAACAGAGAGGAGAATAAGAATCACTGCCTTTCCTCTGAGAGCACAGGAGAGAGGGAAGGAGATGAACCCACATAGCTGTAATACAGTGCAGGAAGGACTATGATAAAAGAGGTTAGTCCTGGCACAGAGGAAGGATGAATGCTACTAAGTGATCCAACAGCTGGGTCTTGAAGGACAGCATGTGGCAGTATGAAGGGCAGATGTAGAATATAGTTAGTTATACATTCAAATTAGAGGAAAAAGCATGTGTAAAAATATGCAAGTACCAAAGTGTAACCGTGAGGAGGTTAGCTGGAGCTTGGTGTTGAACAAGGGGTCTAAGAGGGCATACCCTGTCATGCTACAGTTTAGACTCCATCCTACAGGGAATTGGGAACCTTTATAGGGTTTCAAATAGCAGATTTCTTTTATAGTTTGATCTGCAATTTCCAAAGGTCATTCTGGAAGTTTAATGGACGATGGGACTGGAGATATGAAGAAGAGATTGTGAGTCAGAGAGACGAGTTAAGGGCCAAAATACAATGCAAACCTAAACTAACAACAAAAATAATAAAACAGCAAGTATCTCCTTAGTATTCCTTATATGCCAGACTCCACACAAAACATTCAAATAAATGATCTCACTGATGTTTCTTCGTCAACCATACTCCTCTTCCCCTAAAGTTGACATCTTCAACGTGTGCATTTTACAGATGAGGAAATGCAGTCTAAGGAGGTTAAGAAAACTGAATAAAGTCTCACAGCTTGTAACTGGTAGAGCCAAGAGTCAAGCCCAGGGAAACATCTGAGAGATTGTTAATTGAAGGAGATGAATAAACAATTGGATGCAGGTGATGAGAAGGAGGAGCCACAGAGAGCAGTCCACAGCCGGTCACTTCCCTTTTCCCTACTGTACTGATACCAAGAATACTGGGGCTTGTCGGGGAGGGTAGCCATTAGTATACATGCAAAGGCAACCCACAACCTGACAGTAGTTATGACTTCCCTACACCAGATACCTTATATGATCAGGAAGGAATAACAGCTACACCCAGGAGGTGAATTTCCAAGAGTCACAGAAGCTGTGGGAAACCTGTGCCTGTCTCGGCAGTGATAACTCCTATCTTCCTCACAGAAATATCCTCATTCTGGAGGAAGCGGCAAGAGATCACATAAAAACTCTTCCACAAATGCACTCAATCTGTAGGCCCAACGAGAGATTCCTACCATTATTTGAAAAACTGACAGGTAAAAATTATTCTAGCAAATTGAGGATGCCACATACCCATGATTGGAATGACTTATATTTCACATCCTTCATACAATTTATATCCCCACACTCTTCACAGAATTAAAAGCTAAATAAAGAAGGAACATGTGGTATAAATTAGGGAAAAGCAATGGTGTCATCACAGTGAATAAATTTAAACCCTCTAGCAGGAGCACGTACATTCCATATGTTTTATGTCCATATATACTATGGTACTGTGAGGGCTTCTATGTCTGCATTATTTTTTAAGAAATAATTTTTGTAAGAGTTGAGAATGTGCCATCAATTGGCAAATGCTACTGAGGTCAATTGAATTCACAGGCTGAAGGAAAATTAAAACACGAATGGATAGTTAGAACACTTGCCTCTGTAAATCCAGGTCATTTATGTAAACCTGTTAAAATTTCACTCATAAACGTAGCCTTAACTCACAAACATGTTCCTCTGATGGTCTAGTAAGAAATTATTTTTCCATATAAAATGAATTTTAAAAAGTTATACTCTTTCTAAACCACCTCCACCATGCTCCTTCAGGGAAATTACTTACAGAGTCACAAAATATTAGAATTATAAGGGACCACAGGAAACATCCTGCATACCACTTCCAAATTAAGTTATATGAAAGGGCTCAGAAAGATTTTTTTTTCCATGAATAAGGGATACTCTTGTCAAATGTTTGGGAAATTGGGTTATACCAAGAACAACATATTTCTTTACCAAAACTATGTTAAACTATGTTTTAATATGCTAATTAGCAAGGTAAATTTCCAAGAGGATTCTAATATAGCCAGAGATTTTTTTTCTAAATTTGTTTTAACATGGAACTTTTAATTCTAGGAATAATGATCAATATCAGTGTTCTCCAGAGCACAGTTTAGATACCTAATTTAATTTCATTTCCTCATTTTACACATAACACAGAGGTATGGCAAGGGTAAGTCATAAAATTAGGGTCTCAGGGTCATAAAATTCAATAGTGACAGAGCCAGCTCAAGAAACCTGTTTTCTAACTACTTCAACTCTGATTCTCTTTGCTTTGCTTTCATCTTTCATGTTTAACATTTGCATTATTTTTTTCTTGGGTACATTATGTAGGCATTAAAATGATGAGGGTTGAGTTAGCCATCAGTACAATGAGAAAACACTAACAATGGCTACTATAATTGAGTGCCCACCACATGCCAGATAAAATCTCAGGATTCTACCTTCCTGGCTTTCTTTCTCACAAGAACACTGCAAACTACTGATGTACATATTATTCTCTCCATTTTATAGTTGAGGAAAGTGCTTCAGAGACATCTGTAACTGTTCACATAGCTTAAAGGTCTGGCTCACTCAAACCCCCTGCTCTTTGCACCTGACCACTCCACCGTTCATGTCAGAAAAAGTAATGCTCCTCAAAGCACTCATCATGAAACTATTTCTGACTAAATTCTGCAGAAGTAAAAAGTGGGTGTGCTTTCTGAAACAGCCCTTCTCTCTTTCACTGCAGATACTTGGAATCCATCAAATATTAACTTTTCCACATTATGAAAAACCCCCTACATTGGGCCACTTTTGTCCTCTATTTGATTTCTAGTCTTGAAACTTAATGATCCAAGATATTTTGCAATGGAAAATGTTAAAAATGATAATTGAAGCATATTCTAATCATTACATTCTATAGAAAGTAGCCAAGATATTCTAGGTAAAATTTCAGCTACAGCTATTGAATGTAACTTTAGCTAAAGTAACTAAAGTAACTGAAATATAGTCTAATCACCACAACAAAAGTATATCATAGTTTTAAAAGAAAGAGCCAATTTGATTGAGTTCTACCTTAGATGAAGAATCCACTGATCCAAGATTTCCTAATGGAGTCAAATTAACTCACCATTGTTCCTCCAAATGGCATATAACCAATAAGAACCACAGCATTAGAATTAAATATATTATCATCCAGGTCAAAATGAAACTCTCACTTATCTACCTACATTATAAGAAAGTAACAAATTTAAATCACACACTACAACCAATGAAATAATATTAGTAACAATGGCTTTCAAAAATTAGCTAGTTAAGGCACCAAAACATATAAAATATTTATCCATCAGTCTGCTTTGAAATCAGACAAAAAAATAAGAAAGAAATGGCTCATCTCTTTCTTCATGATGAATATTAAAGGGAGGAATGCTAAGGTCTTGAAACATCCATTAGACATCAGATAGATGTAATTTGCTGGCTCTTGCTATTTTGTTTCAAAGTTGTAGCTTTATTAATAATAAACCTGACCCCAGCAGCAAAGGCATGGATGTGACTTGACATCTATAGTAATAAAAATATTATCCATTGAGGTTTGTCAACTCTTCTTCCTTGTGGCAGCCTGAGGAGATCCCCTGACAATGATTCATGGCTTGAAACTCAGGACCATCTGCCCTCTTGGAGAGTTCCTCAGCCAAGGTGAAAAGGGGAGTTTGCACAGCTGTATTCCTTTTCCTCCTAAAGTCCACGGAAAAGCATCCAACAAACCACAAATCCTGGCACTAATTTGAATATGGCAGACATTACCCTCCATATGTTCTTGTTTCAATGGACTCTTTTTATAGTAACTATCTCATTTGATGCCATTTCTTTCCTTTCTTCATGTTGTGAAGTGTTAATTTTTCTCACTCTATAAACTTCCTAATATCCTTTGCATTCTGGGCAGTTCAGTTATGTGTCCATATCTGTTTTAAGGCAAAGTTCTTTTCCTATTGATAAAACTTCAGGGTTTAAGAGGATCTAGAGTTAAATCACTTTTTTATATTTAAGGAAACCAAGGCAAGGTGTTTAGCTGATCACCCTAAAGTCACATAGTTTATCAATGAAAGAATTAGGACTTGACCACTTGTCACCCAAAACTCTGCCCAGAATTTACTATTCTATCCAAGAGAAACTTCCGTGTCTCTGATATTCTCTCTTACATTGCTTAATGAGGAATAGTTTTTGGTTAATTTATTACCTAACAAATCACAGGAAATATGTCAGATGAACCAAATAATTTGAATTTTTATTAAACCAATATGAAAAGAAATATATGTAATCAAAAAGGTCACTTTTTTCTTTCTTGCAAGGAAAAGGAAACTTTTAAAATTAAAGGTAAAAAATTAGTTTTACATATCTTCACCTCATATTCAAAATGTGATTCTAAATAAGCTCTAAGAAAATCTAACATATGAAATTAGATGGTTATATCATAGAGACAAGTCTATTGTTATCTATAGATACCAAGTAAACTATTACAGGATTCAAATCCCTGCAACTAGACAGTGGGTATGGTTAAACCTCAGTCTTTAGGTATGAGGAGGTAGAGGATACTCCACTCTTGAGAGAGTGGGTATGGGACTACTGCTAGCACATATGGAGAAGATTAAGAAACAAAATCATTCTCATAAGCCATGTACAAGAAGCTATAGCTACCAAGGGTATGCCTGCCTCATGATGCAGGTAAGTTCAAAAGGTCTGGTGGAAGCTTGCCTTGGCTCAAAACTGGTACACTCACTCTCTCCTTCCACATTCCATTGACCAAAGTAAGCCCCTAGCCAAGACAAATATCGGTGGGGTGAACTGAACCATTTAAATGGACGAGAAAAAAGAAAGAATCGTGAGCAAATAATTCACCCCATCACTTGTGCAGGGACAAGAGCTGTTTTAGTGGAATGGTGGAAGCAAATGCTAGATTTGAGTGTGTTTTAGAAAGAAGGGGAGGAGAGAAAGTAGAAAGTGTTTTCAAGGAGTTTGTCCTAAAAGACAGCAAAGAATGAGGGTAGGAGCAGGAATAGGTAGTAGTTTTGTTTGGAGGAGAGTCTTATTGTTTTATAAAGTGGAAAAAAAATCAGCTGTTTCTGTACTGATGGAAATGATCTTAAAGATAGAGAAAACTGATTACTTAGGAGAGATGATGAAGGAATTTCCTGTGTGATGTTCTTGACTAAGCAAGAAAGTAAAAGGACTGGCAGGAAACAGATAGGTTAGCCATAGAAGAAAGGATGAGGATTTTATCTATGATAGTAAGAACAAAATATGTTCCATTACAGGCAGTTGGTTCAAAGTGATGATGAAAACTTATGAAAGTTCTCTTCCAATTGCTTCAGTTTTCTCAGTGAAATTGAAGCAAAGGTCATTAGCTGAAAATAAGGATGAGATACAAAATGTTGAAAGTTTGAGCAGGCAAGAAAGGATACAAAATTTTCATTGTAAAGAATTGGCAAATGAAGGAATAGAGAAATATAATAGGATTGTCATTGTCTTTTGAAAGTGAAGAATTATAAATAACCTAAATATACACCTATAAGTTACTGTTGAAATAAAAATTATGTGGGGTTTTAGCTCTAACATGTAAAGAACCCAGAAGTTGTCACTCTCAGCCTTAACACAAGAAATGATTGCACACACCAAAATTCAACAAAGTTTCTTGGACTCATCAGAGAATTGAGGTCATAGGGAAAACTGAACCCCAATATCTGGAGAGACAGGCAAATACAGAGAAACACAGTATTCTATAAACATACAGTGTTCATAAACTTTAAGCCAGAGCTATACACTGACAGGAACACTTAAATGGTAATTATGACAAATTGCTGGAAGTTGAGTGTAGATTACTTTGAGAACAAGAACTGTTAGGGACTAGTATTACAGATTCCCATACATTCAGAGGTTTATGTCCTCAAATGGTTGAAGGAACAAGGGACCTCTCTGGGGCCTCTTTTCTAAGGGCACTAATCCCATTCATGAGGACTCTGCTATCATGATCTAATTACCTCCCAAAAGCCCCATCTCCAAATACCATCACATTGGAGATTGGATCTCAACATGAATTTTGGGAGGACATAAATATTCCGTCTATAAAACACTCTTAATTATACCCCCCAAAGAACTGAAAACAGGTTCTCAAGCAAATACAGGTACATACATGTTCACAGCAGCACTATTCACAATAGTCAAAAGGTAGAAACAACCCAAATGTTCATGGATAAACTGTGATATATACATAAAGTAGAATATCATTCAGCCATAGAAAGGAATGAAGAACTCATATGTGCTACAATGTGGAAGAATCTCAAAAATGTGCAATGTGAAAGAAGCTGGAGACAAATGGATTTTATAATTCCTTTTATCCAAAAAAGGTAAATCTGTAAATACAGAAAACAGATTGGTGGTTGCCAGAGGACAGGGATAGAGGGATAATGACGGAATAACTGATTAACAGATGGGGTTTCCTTTGTGGTGATGAAAACATTTTGGAACTAGATGGCGGTGGTTGCACAATATTGTGAATGTACTAAATGCCACTGAATTGTTCACATTAAAATGGTTAACTGTATGTTATGTGAATTCCACTTCAATTTTTAAAAAGACACACTTGGAAAAAGAAGTAATGATTTTAGGTGAATTGTTCAGGGAGGAAAGTGCTGGGCTTGGGCAGAGTTGATGACTTAATACTTGGGACTGAGGAGCACATCCAGGTGAGGTCCCTGAGTGAGTGCTCTTAAGTAAATTATTCTACTTCATTCAAGTTCTTATCTTCCAGGTGCAAGTACTTCCTGCAGGAAGCAGCTGAGATTTTTTTTTTCCTGCCTGGTCCCAGTATTGTTTCACGTGGGGAAGGGAAAGTATGTCTGGATTCACTGTGGTTTAACGCATGGCTTAGTGCAGGAAATGTTCTTGGCTCCTGTGCTCTGCAGGTAGGATAGGTAGGCAGATGAGGTTTAAAGAAACCAAAGATAAAATTTTAAGGCAAACTAGACTTCCCAAATGGGGCAGTTTCACGGGCAATTCCTACCCACCCCAAAGTTCCCCGAGGGGGCATATCATGCTATCTGTTCATCCTCTGAAAGGCCTGTGGCAGGCTGAATATTGATTTCCAAATCTATCTAGGTCCTAAGCCCTGAAACCTTCAAATGCTACCTTATATATGAAAAGAGACTTTGCAAATGTGATTAAGTTGAGAATCCTGAGATGGGGAGATTTTCCTTGATTATCCGGGTGGGTTCTAAATGTAATCACATGTGTCCTTTTAAGAGCGAGGGGGAGGGAGATGGACCAGAAAGATAGAACGCATGTGATAAGTGAAGCAAGATGTTATGTGGATGGATTTGAAGATAGAGGAAAGGACCATGAGCCAACTTGCAGCTCTAGATGCTAGAAAAGGCAAGGAAATTGATTCTCCCCTAGAGCCTCTGGAGGGAGCACAGTCTTGCTGACACCTTGACTGTGACCCAGTGAAACTCATCTTGAACTTTTGACCTGCAGATTAAGAGAATCAATGTTGGTTATTTAATGCTACCAAGTTTGTGGTAATTTCCGAAAGCAGCAATAGGAAACAAGCACAGAGCCCACTGCTGATAACAGGTGAACTGCAAATATGAAAGACTACTCACCAATCCCAGTCACACGGTCAGCTTTCTCTACCAGGCCACCTCACCACCCACCTCTTTCTATTCTCTTGGCTCAAAATGAAGACTTGAGAGAAGAAATGTAAAATATATATATATATTAGGAATCCAATAAGCCTCAGAGTTTCTTAAATCAAATAGTTTGTTAATACAAAAGAACTCAGTTAATTGACCAGCTTTCTGAAACAGGGGCCAGTAGCTTTTATTAGTAGGGGTAACCAATAGTGCCAATGCCAGAGAATTTCTGGCCTGTTACCTCCAGGAAGGTAGGATGCAAGCTAACTAGTCCTATAAGGCTCATTCCCTGGGGCTAGTTTTAAACTTCAGTGCCTGAACAGGATATCTGCTCATATAATAAACATCATGCAGGAATTCATTTTTAGGGACAAATATAGGATTTTTTTCAGCATTTAGCCCTATTATGCCCTACTCTTGCTCATTTTTCATTGTTTTTGGAGGTAACCCCTTTCCTCTCAGAGATGCATTTCAAAAAGAACATGGAAAAATTAAAAACAAATAAACATCTTTTCCTTACATTCCTTACATTAAAAAGTTGAGATTTTCCTCTAACAATCACCTACTCTTGAAAATCAATCCACTTAAAAGTATAATAAAGTAATTTTTTCTCACATTTATGATGCCAATAATCCAATCTGGTGTTATGTTGGTAGACCAGCTCACTGGAAAAACAGAGGAGGATCTCTGATTTACAGTAATTTCCAGTTTCCATGCTGATGGAAATACTTCTCCCATGGCCAATTTCAACTTATTAATAGTTTAACAGCCAGCTCATGAAATTCCTGAATATTTATCAGCCAGCCCTTATGGGCCAGTCAGTTCTAACACACCACTGCAAAATGTTAAATTATATGTAATTATTAATGGTACTAAGATTGGTCTCTCACAGTTGCTTTTTGGATATCAGAAGACAAAGAATAAAAATGAGAAAAATATTAGTGAACTATTAAATCCATCTTTATTTTATTTTTGGCTTAGTGTTTTCCAATATAAACAGAAAAGGAGAGAGCAGAGACAAGACACCAGATTAAGTCTCTGAATAAAACTTGAGAATGAAAGAACAACTTTAATTACCCTTATTAGGCTAATCTCTACCTATGATCCAAGAACCTAATGCATCACCTATCCTATCAAGAAATTAAAGAACTAGGAGAATGAAATATAAATAATTGAGAGGAGCTGATGAAGTTGGGTCCTAATTCATCACACAGAGAAAAAAAGAGTCCTCTTAGGGTATATTGAGAAAGAACTCAGATGGTACAAACTGCTGTTTAAACTATTTCATTTTTAGTACTAAGAGTTTATAATTCTTGAGAAAACCTATAAGATACCTTGGACAGAATCAAATCCTTATTCTCCAAGAATGGCAATTTAGAGAAGATCTTCAGATGGCAAGCGGCAGTTAGATCTTACAGTCCCTACTCTTGCCTAGGGACAAGATTGTTATCTCCGGTGTTCACCTTCCCCTGCATTAACTGATCCTTTACCTAAATCCCAATGTCATAGTTGGCTGAGCTTTTGCATTTAAACCAGACTTTACTGATGATTTAGGCTAATGGGGACAATTCCAGAAAGGCAAATACACCTAACTGATCTGACAACAAGATTGTCCTTCCCCCAGGAGCCCACTCAGCCCAGCCCACTCTCATGAGGTCCAGTTGAGAGCAAACTCTATATGGCAGAGACCATCTTTCCCCCACCACCAGAGCTCATTCTTGAACATACAACAAATCCTTAGAGTACAAATCCAAGAAAGGATTGTTCTCAAAGTACTCCTTCTCTTTCCTGTTTGAGACTTTCCTTCCAAATCTGTATTTTCTGTTGTAGGATCTGCCTCTTCCCAAGATGACTGACATCAGAAATATCTCCTGCTCTCTGGCAAGGCTTCCCCCTATCCACAGGGATGTGGCCCAGACCTGGTTTTTAGCATAGCAACCACATCGGAAGCTGTAAGATGTCATTTTACTGGGCATCTCAATGATTGCATCAATGATTTTGAGATCCTCTTTGTTCTTTGCGGTTACTTCCTTTTGGAGATTCCTGCCCTTGTTTTGGATTATCTCCAAATGCTTTAAAAGACACTTACTTAATGTGTTCTCTAAGAAACCTTTCTCACCCAGACGACTGTTTGGGAAATACAGGATAACACCTTGGTCTCATTACTGTCGAAGAAGATTGAAGTTCTATTAGTAGTACTGAAAGCCAGAAACAGATATGGGGTAGATGGAGGGCTCCTTTAAAGATTCATAGAAAGCTCTGCATTCTCAATTTATATTTCAAAGAGAAAATGACTGGAAATTGGTTTAGGGTTGGGGAAGAGGATTGTAGATTCAGTTTGTTTTTTTTTTAATTATAAGCTCTTTTGGGGTGCTCTCCTCTTAAAGTAATACCAAGTAAGTTAGTTTGATATTATTTTTCTCTGATACCTTATAAAGAGTAAAATATCAATTCTGACTTCAACTAAAGGAACTACATTAGAATCACACCATGAAGAAATTTACAGAAGGATGGAAGAAGCATAAGGACCATAAGAAAAAATTAAGTCTTTTCAAAGCTAAGGGGATAAAAGGTAATGCCAGGGCCAAGGAAGATAAATAATATATAAACTCAGGAACTCTAATGGTAAATTAAGGAGTAAAATATGACTATTCCAACACAGGCATCATTTCTTATATTTGCCTTGTAGGACAGAGTGGAGAAACAGCTTATCTCATCGATATGAAACTGCTCAGAATCTCAAAAGCCACAGCCAAAAGGAATATTTTTATGGAATGTAAAAATCCTTACTGCCTACACTATCAAGGCTACAGCTGCATATGGCATCACCAACTGCCAATTTGCATGGAAATCTACTCCTCTGCTGTTGAAAAAGAAGCCCTGTTTATTTTCCATCTGTATCTGGGCTATCTCCTTGCAGTCAATCAAATTAAAATAAGTGTATTGGCCACAATCCAAAAATATACAGCTTTTAAATGATTTTTCAATATGGTGACATGCAATACTTGGTAAGTTCTTAGTGACAGCATTCCCAAGGAACTTTGTTAGAAGATCTGGATGGGCTCACTACTATTTAAAACCAACATCCACTTTTATACAGATACCTAAAACCTGTCTTTTTATGATTAAAACCTCCTGCAGACATTAAATGCATTGATCTATACAATACATCCATTGTTGGACTGACCGCATAGTAAGTGTTGACTAAATGTCAGCACTCTTATGTGAACTTTGGGAGTAAATGCTGGGATGTCTTGGGATAAATGATGTGCTGAGACAGGAATCCTAAACTTTTCAAATAAAGTTCATTTTACTCTAAGTTCATTACAAGGGAAGTTACAGGGAAAATATCTTGGCAGAACTGAGCAGTGATACACTTGCATTTCCTAACAGCAGTTCTAGAACATTAGGTAGGAAGTCTCATCCTCATTATGAGCACAACCTTCTATAACCTTTTATCTGCCTAAGAAACCCGCACTAGTGTGATGGCTGAATAATGTAATGCTACATCCTTTTGGCCAGTGAAACTCATTCTCGTGGCTCTTAAATATTCATTTTACACTCTATAGTTAAAACCGAAAGTTAAAGTTTGATTTGAATGTTAACAGAAAACTCTGTGAGTGTATGTGTGTGTGTTTTCGATGGATATATAGAGACAGATAGTTAGATATATATGATTGATTGATAGATACATACATACAAACATACGTACCTAGGCATGCAATTATTTATCGGAGCAACCTTACAAGGTTATCTGACCCAGCACCATGATTTTCAATTGGTTAGATATTATCACCTGTTTTCAGAGTTGAAACACCTAAAATTTATAGATTTTAACTGTTTGCTCAAGGTAATAATGCCAGTAGAGAGCTGCAGAAGAGCAATAGGAACTCAGATCTCCTGCTTCTTGATACAGTTTGACATAATTTGTTTTCATTATTAATACATTTTATTTTCTGTATTTAAAAAATTTTAAATGTTATATGTACAGAAAAGTTGCAAAAATAGTACAGAGAGTTCCCATATACGCTTCACCAAGCTTTTGTTAATGTTAACATCTTTCATAACCATCACACAACTATCAAAACTAAGAATTAGCATTGGAGCAATTCTATGAAATAAACTACAGATATCACCAACTTTCTACTAATGTCTTTTTCTGCTCCTGAACCTAACCAAGATTCCACACTTTATTTGGTTTTCACTTCTATGTCTGGTTTTTTTTCAGTGTTTGATTGATATTGTATTTGATATACAAATATCTTTTGTATAGATGCTTTTTATTAGAGTATAGTTGATTTACAATATTATCTTAGTTTCAGGTATACAGCATAGTGATTCTAATATTTTTAGAGATTATACTCTTTTTAAAATTATTATGAAATATTGCCTATATTCCCTCTCCTGGGTCTTTTCAATCTGTGTGATGCCAGAACTACTTAGTAAAGGAAATCTAATATCTTGCAAGGAATGATTACCAAACGTAGTGCCCCAAGATAACCAAAGCATCAATTAGAGATAATATTGTGGAGTCTTCATACTAATTTGCATCTTATACTTCATAATGGCCATTATATCTTTTTCTTCTTTCTATATCCTGAACCAGGACTATCTGAAACTTACTTGTCCCTTTTCCTCCCATAATTTGTCTATTTATACAACTGCAAATGTAAGATGCAGAAGCTCTCTCTCTGTGTCAGAAGGAGGATCAGAATGGACAACATAGTAAAGAAGAAAAAGTTGAACATTCACTATCCACATAACTGTAGGGAAATCACTTAAGCTCTCTGGATTTCCATTTCTTCATCTCTAAAACTGAAAGCAGTAATGCCTACTTCTTAGGGTTATTTTAAGGACTGAATGAAAAGCTCCAAGCCCAGCATATAGAATATGATTATGCTCCCCTTCCCACCCAGGGGATATGTGACAGGGTCTAGAGATATTTTTGGCTGTCACAACTTTGAGGAGGTGCTACTGGCATCTGGTTGGATAGAGACCATGGATGATGCTATACATCCAACAATGCACAGCTCAGTCCCCCAGATCAAATGATTATACAGCCCCAAATTTCTGTAGTGCCAAGGTTGAGAAACTGTGTTCTAATTGATGAGATCCATTTTTGTCATCTGGACCCTGGAACACAGGTGAATTGAAATTCATAGTGGAGCAAAACAGATTTCATAAAGTCCAATCCTTTCAAATATCAATGAAATAAGGTTTATCTTTACATTTTAAAAGTGATGTAAAGAATGGAAGCCAAAAGCTAAAAACACCATCTCTGGAAACCAAGGTCTTAACAGTCAATATTGCTCTGTCACAAATGTCTTCTTCCCCTGGCTTTACCTGATCTCAGACCACAACCCAAAGAGAATGAATGAAAACAACACATACTAACATTTCCTTAAATTAAGGGCAGGAAATGTTTGTTTTCAATCTCACTTAACTGCATCAGAGAGCTGAGGGTAGAGGTTGGCCAACACTTTCATACTTCCATCATACTTTTCATTTAAGAAACTCTTAACACTATTATTACCTTCTCCAGCTACCTTTCTTCAGGAACATCTGTTTGGAGCTCAATTCAGTTTTCTCCTTGTTAAAAAGTTACATCCTTGATAATTGGTTCAAGATGGCAGAGTAGAAGGGTGTGCTCTCACTCCCACTTGCAAGAACACCAGAATCACAATAACTGCTAAACAGTCATCAACAGGAAGACACTGGAACTCAACAAAAAAGATTCCCCACACCCAAAGACAAAGGAGAATCCACAATGAGATGGTAGGAGGTGCGCAAACACAATAAAATCAAATCCCATAACTGCTGGGTGGGTGACTCACAAACTTGAGAACACTTATACCACAGAAGTCCACCCACTGGAGTGAAGGTTCTGAGCCCCACGTCAGGCTTCCCAACCTGGGGGTCCGGCAACAGGAGGAGGAATTCCTAGAGAATCAGACTTTGAAGGCTAGCGGAATTTGATTGCGGGACTTCGACAGGACTGGGGGAAACAGAGACTCCACTCTTGGAGGGCACACACAAAGTAGTGTGTGCATCGGGACCCAGGGGAAGGAGCAGTGACCCCATAGGAGGCTGAACCAGACCTACCTGCTAGTGTTGGAGGGTCTCCTGCAGAGGTGGGTGATGGCTGTGTCTCTCTGTGAGGACAAGGACACTGGCAACAGAAGTTCTGGGAAGTACTCCTTGGCGTGACCACTCCCAGAGTCTGCCATTAGCCACACCAAAGAGCCTGGAGAGGCTCCAGTGTTGGGTTGCCTCAGGCTAAACAGCCAACAGGGAGGGAACCCAGCCCCACCCATCAGCAGACAAGTGGATTAAAGTTTTAATGAGCTCTGCCCACCAAAGCAACAGCCAGCTCTACCCACCACAAGTCCCTCTCATCAGGAAACTTGCACAAGCCTCTTAGATAGTCTCATCCACCAGAGGGCAGACAGCAGAAGAGAGAAGAACTACAATTCTGTAGCCTGTGGAACAAAAACCACATTCAAAGAAAGAGAGACAAGATGAAAAGGTAGAGGGCTATGTACCAGATGAAGGAACAAGATAAAACCCCAGAAAAACAACTAAATGAAGTGGAGATAGGCAACCTTCCAGAAAAAGAATTCACAATAATGACAGTGAAGATAATACAGGACCTCACAAAAAGAATGGAGGCAAAGACCGAGAAGATGCAAGAAATGTTTAACAAAGATCTAGAAGAATTAAAGAACAAACAAACAGAGATGAACAAAACAATA